>NW_028081945.1:1247047-1478376 GCF_014824575.4 Sturnira hondurensis
CTAATTTGTGACTTTGTTCCTCTAATTTGTGACTATAATCTACCAGTTCTGTGAGCATCCTGATAAATAGTGTCCTGAATTGTGCTTCTGAGAGGCTGGCAATTTCTTGGTCGCTGAGAGTTATTGGCTCTTGGACTTTGAGTTCTTCTTGTGCCATCTTTCGGGTTGTTCGTGCCTGTTCCATAGCAGGATCAGAGCCCTAAAGTGTTCACTAGAACAGGGCAACTCAGTCGCTGGGTTGTGACGCTGTATGTGGGGGCGGGGTCAAAGAGGGACTATGGCGTCCTGTCCGCCGCCTGCCGCCACGGCCCTCACCGGTGCCGCAGTTGCTGCCGTCACCGGACCCAGGCGTTTTGTTCCACTGCACGCGAGTGTGCCACCGCCATCAGCCCTCGCCCCCTGGGGCCTGCATGGTCTGTCTCACTGTGCGCAAATATGCGCCCGCGGTCTGCCCCGCACCCCAACTGGTTCCCGTCTGCCTGCGCACCTGGGTCGGGGGCCCTATCCTGCCCGACCCTGCTCGCTGCTGGCTCCGCCCCTCTTACTGTCCCGTTGAATGGTTAGATGTAGTCAGACTTCCGTATAATTCAATTTTCTGTCCTTTGGTTGTGTCTTTGTTTCTCTAAATCTTTGTTGTATTCAAACTTGGTTGTGGGAGAAGGCACAGTGTTTCCACCTATATCAACTTTTAGCTTTCAAAGTGGTAAATTATTATATTTCCTTGTTAATAATCTATGTACCTGAAATTCCCTTTGTTCCCTCTGATTTCAGCCTATGGGTTTTGTATTTCTGATGCCTGGGTGGTTTTGGGAAGATCCTTTACTAATAGACCTTCATAGTTATGTACCTTCCTAGAACAGGACATTGGCAGGGCCACCATTCTAATAGCCTTTCTGTGTGTCTCCTTTGCCTTCACACTCAGGTGTAGCCGACCTTGTGCCAGTCACCCCTATGGCTGTGTCACCTGCTGTGCTTCTCCAGTCACCTGGCCTCCAGTCCCTCCTGCACTGTGTCTTTTACACTGATGTTCCCTGTCTTGCCACCATCCTGGGCTCATAGACTTCTCTCTGCTCTCCTGGGGTCTGGGGTCTGGCCTGTCCATCTACTTGCCTCTTCCAGTTTAGTCTCCTTTCCATGGGCGGCTACCTTTCCAAGAAAAACTGTACTTTAATAATTCACACTCCTCATATATAAACCTCTAGTGGGTTTCCTGTTTGCTGTTGTCTAAAGCTTAACCTTCTTGACTTTCATACAACAATATATAGAGTGATAAAATCCCTTAGCGAGAGGACTTTGGCCAACTTAGCCTTCTTTGGCCACAATCTCATTATAAATAAATGAGAATAATAAAGTTATGTCCTTACTAGATTTTTAAGATGTAAAGGGATCCCCCCCCATTGATAATTGCAAATACTTACCCAGTGCTTACTGTGTGCCATAGTTCTAAAGACTTTGCAAATTTTAATTCATTGGATTCTCACAGTAACTGTGAAATAGGTATTTTTACTTCCCTGATTTCACATAAGTGGAACTGAGGCATCGAGGGGTTAAATCACCTGCCCCTAATCAGGAAGTAACTTACAGAGTATTAAGTGGTCTAGCAGGAATTCTAGTATGACTTTGCAGCTAGTATGGCTTTGAATCATAATTTGTTTGAATCATACAAATAAGAGTTAAATGTCCAATAAGAGTTAAAACTGTTCTTCCTTCTTCTACCATCTGGTTTCAGCCCATATTTTTCCTTACAAATCCTAGTTCATTTCTTATATCCTGGCAGGTAAATTTTTGTCCATTGATTAATTTTTAAATAGGTAATACACATAACTGCTCTAAAATATATGTCCTTCAGGTACCAAATTTCCCCCCGGAGTCAGTCAAGTCACTTATTTCTTATGAATATGCAATGATGTCCCAAACATTTATAAATATATGCCAATTTACCAGAATTTTTAATCATAGATTTTTTTTACTAGTTTTCTTTGGGAGGATTATAGAGAGAGTGCTCACCTTGCTGGGTTTTAGCTCTACATCTTTGATATTTTTTTTGTCCTAGGTTGCTGAAAATACCATGCTTTCTTTTCTACCCATGTTTTAGCTAAGAGTCAACCAAAATTCCACTTCTATGATGAAGGTTTCTCATACTGCCCTGTTGAGAGTGGTGTTTTTCTTTTTTCAGGATGCCTGTGGTCTGCATTTGGTTCTTCCCTAACCATTGCAGGGTCTTACAGGCCAAAGTGTTTCAACCCTGGCACTGTGATAACATTTTGGACTGCATAGTTCTTTATTGTAGGGACCTGTTCTATGATTATAGGGTGTTTAGCAGCATCTCTGGCCTCTACCCACTAGATGACGGTATCAGCCACCGCCACCTCAGCTGTGACAGTTAAAAGTGGGTCTGAACTTTATCAGGTGTCCTCAGGAAGGCAAGACCCCTCTCAGTGAGAACCACTGCGCATGCCTTAGCAATAGATTTAATTTCATATTCTAACTTTGGCACTTAACTGTTTTTACTTTGCCTCTGTGAGTTTGCTTCCTCGTTTGTATAATCAGAATGATAATGGCTTTCGTGTGGAGATTAATTCTGAGGGACTAGTGCATGATGAAGCTTCCAGCACTGTGACCAGAACAAGTAGCCATGGTGTCCCCCCAGCTGCACCAGGAGCACCTCGGAGTTACAGGTCATGTGTCGTCGTCTTCACATCTCTGTCGCTTTCTTACGTGAAAGATGAAGTGCATGTTCCTCTTAATCTGACTTTACAGAATGGCTGACCTGCGATTTGACAGGCTTGTATGTAAATGTTATCACTTACTTGTTTTCTAAAAGTAATGACAATTAAGTCAATTACATTTCCAGGGTCACCTATACACAGTTATCAATGCTTTGATCAGTTCTTAGCTGTCCTCACTTAGCCCTGGTGGCGTTGTGTAAGCAGTCCGAGAATCGCCATCCTGGCTGCGTGTGGTGATGGTGCTTTGTGTTGTGGTGGCAGCGTGGTGCCGCCCCACCCGCCCCTGCCCACAGGCACCTGCTGCTTCTCTGGCCTCGAGAGCGGAGTCCTGTGGTTGTCTCTTTGCCCCACCACTTCCATTTCTTTTTTTCTTTTGAAGTCAGCTTTATGAGGTCTATTTTATATCTAGCTTTTATTTCTGAAGCTGAAAGAGGAAAAGCTGTGCTTTTGTTGGCAGTATTTGTTATTTGTGGTACAGTTTTCTTTAAACACCTTTACTGTTGTTTAAGCGCAGTTTTGACTTTCTTATGTAATTGAAACAGTGGCTGACATCTTACATTTTAAAACTTTATGGTTTAAATCAGAAACCCTGTGAAGACGTGACTGCTTGCCACTCAGTGAAGGCTAATAAGGGCAAGGCCCTGATTTTGGGGACTTCCTAATTGCTGTTTTTTTCCAGTATTGTCACAAAGTCACCTGGATTTTTAAATTATTCTTATTTTCTGTTATGATAGCCATTGACATTTGTTATGCTCTTTTAGGTGCTCACTGTTGTAAGTGCTTTTTGTTTATGTTATGCCGGCTAGTCCTCTGCACGGCCTGACAGGGCGGAGGTGGTGCTCTGTGCACCACACTGAAGGCCTTGCGCAGGCAGGACGAAGGCCTCCCAGGTCCCACGGTCCCCCTGCGTGCCCTGGCCAAGGTTGGACTCACATGTGCAACTTCTGTTTCCATGCTGTCTTCCATATGTGAAAGGTCTACATAGATGGATTTGGGAGCATTTTCAGTTATAGCATGTATTTGTGAGAAGTGTTCATTCATGTCTCTGTGGTAAGTGGTTTTTGTTTTTGCTGTAATAGTAGGGCTGGCAATTAGATTGTTTAAAAGTACAGCCATTCAGTTTTATTTAAGAGGTAATTTATAATTTGTAATATGTGCTGCAATACAAAAACTATGGGACTTGTAAAACGCAGTGCTTTTCCAAACCTCCTCTCCCGTGGGGCGGTGGGCCCTGCAGGCACACCAAGAGCTGTGGCTCTGCCCAGCAGCTGACTCCCCAGCTGTCACTGAAGGATTTTACCTACACGTAGTATTTGTTTACCATTTTAGTTATTCCACTGGTCTTGGTTGTCAGTGAATTCATTATGGTCAAGCCAGTGTTGTTGAATTTTAGTTAAGATTAATTTTAAATTGATAAACATATTCGTGGAATGGTAGGAATTCTCCTCAAAATGTTGGGTTCTCAAGTCACAAATATGGTGAAGCCACTCCCTTTCAATGGAGTTAAACCTCTTTCCCAGCTCATTACTTTGTGCAGCCTAAATGCTGGGTACAGTGGATTTATGTTCTTTCTTGGCTATTTCTTGCTTCTTTCTTCAGAAGCAGAGCTGCTGGGTTTTCTCATTAATTTTCACTAGTCAGAAAGAGCAGGGCGCAGAGGGCTCTTGTAGGATCACTATGTGATCAAAGACAGCGTCCACTAAAACTTGCGTCTGAGTATCTAGTTCTTGTCCTCTCTTACTGCAGCAGCCATTTCCAACCCTCCTCCATTCAATTTAACGTAGTGTTTGTCAGAAGCAGTGTGTACAGTTTGTCTCAGATCTGTCGTAGTGAGGAAGAGAAATCTAGAGGGAACTTTAGCTTTTCTAGTAAGAAAGTTTCCAGGCTGTAGAGAGTCCCTTTGGTGTCACCTCCACATCCACCGGGAACCAGTATCCCTTGAAGTGCTCTTGCTCAGGGCCAGCCTCTGCTGCCCAGCCAGTTCATCTGGTCGCTGGTGGGGTTCCCTTCGGAGCTGCATCAGCAAGGCCTTACCAACAGAATGAGAGGAGGCCAAGTCTCCGCACCATGTCCTTTGTTCAGGGGGGAGGAAGAAAGCCCCCGTGTTGTGACTGCAGTCATAAAATAATTTGGAACATTGCTCTCGTTACGTTTCTCTCTGCAGTTGAGGATTTGGAGGAAGCATTGCTGTGGGTGGGGCATGTGCAGGACCAGGGAGACACACAAGAGAGAAGTCTCCACGTTGCTCTCAGCTTACTCCTTTTCTATCTGCAAGGCCATGGGACCTGTTTCCAGCAAGCCGTGGTGGAAAAGAGTAGATCTGTGCTGCTAACACCAGCAGTAGATGATCTCTGACACGGTTCTTAGGTGTACAGAAAAGAACCTTGGAGGCTATCTTGACCAAACTGCTTATTTTACCATTGAACTTGAGAGAAGGAATTTGCTCTGAACCTTGGCTAGTTAGTTCCTGACCAAGGACTGGGCCTCTCTTGCTCCAAGCCCTGGGCTCTGTTTTCACTTCTGCGTGGCTGCTGCCCTGCAGGTCTGGCTCCCGTGGAGAACGCTGGCCCATGCCCCAGCAGGGTGTTAGCTCTCTGAAGCGGATGTAGCTCTGTTACTGGCCCATTTGTGTTTAGATTGGTCTCAGTTTTCAAGGATCTGTGCAGCCTCTGCTGCCTCCTGCTGCTGAGGCCAAGTATGTATGTTTTAGGCAAGAGAAACACTATGATTTGACAAATGAAGTAAGGCTCCTTTTAACTGTTTTTCATAATTTGCAGGAGGAAATCTATGCTTGAGCATGAAGCCTGATTCATTGATTTTTATTATTTTTTTGCATCATCATGGTAATTCTGTGTAAATGGTTATAAGATTGCGCATTGCTGGATTCAGGATTCTGGGCTGCTTTACTGCTTTCAACTTCTCTGGCTGATAACAGAAATGACATTTTAAAAAATAAAGCCCTTCGCTCTGGCTGGTGTAGCTCAGTGGATTGAGCGCGGGCCTGCGAACCTCACGATTGCGGTTCCATTCCCAGTCAGGGCACATGCCTGGGTTGCAGGCCAGTTCCCAGCAGGGGACTCACGAGAGGCAACCATACATTGATACTACTCTCCTTCTCTCCTTCCCTTACTCCCTAAAGATAAATAAATAAAATCTTCAAAGAAAATAATAAAGCCCTTCTTCTTAGGTTATAGCTAAAGATTTTTTAAATAGTATAATAAGTAGAATTAAAAGGAATTATGGAATCAGATTATGGAATTTTACTACTATGGAAGTTATCAAGCAGAGCCCATTCGTATTAGAGATGGGAGAAATGAGACTGGAGAAGTTTTGTCAGTGACTTAGCAGAGTTATAGTTACTTAGTCAATGTCAATACAAGTCTTCTGGCTTACTTTAGTTTTACCACTTATTTTGAGCTTCCTCTAAGATACACCTTGTTTTTGTGTATTCCACAGATTATTTCTAATAGATAATGTTCCCTCCACTTTATAGACATAAAAATGGAAAGTCAGATAGCTTACATACCTCGCCCAATAAATGAATGAGCTTAAAAGTAACTTGCACAGTGAACAAATAATTGAGTAGCAGTTTTGAAACAGTGTGACTCCCAAAGTTGTGTTTTAATGCTATTTCTCTTCATGGTTTTCTTTCCTTTAATGATTTGCATTATCTTAATTAACTTACTTACTTTGTTCTGGTGAAATCTTTTGTTTGTTTTTATAGTCAGGTGTTATAAGCTATGCTTCTTAAGGAAAGTTTGTCCAGTTGGATGCAATAGCAATATTTGTAAAATCTGGAATCTTAAATTCTTGCTGAGAACACTTTGTTCCTCTGGACTGCCTCCCTGTCATAAAGAAGAACGCCCGTGAACACATTTGGATAGTGAATCACATGAACTCTTTCTTACCTGTGCAACCTCCCAAATGCCAAAACAACTTAAGAACTGCGAAAGTCCTAAAATGGAAAAATAAAGGCTGCTTGAAGGATGGGATAGTGATGAAAAGATATTTTCAGAAAAGTGTTGACATTTACTGGTGCTGCTTATTCAGAACTCATTCACATATTATATTGTGTTTTCTGTGCCCATTCTTCAACTTGGGTTTTTGTTTTGTTTTTTGGGCCAATCCCTTTTATCCCCCTGGCATGAAACAGTAAGCCCTGTGATAATGTGTCGACTGTCAGCCCCATGAAGACAGGGAACTTGGTTTATTGCTATGTATGAAACAGATGGTATGGTGTGGGGCTAGACAAGGAGAGGGAAGGTCAGATGAAGGGTTTCCATCCTGTTTGAGAGACAGGTCTTTCTTTTTCCATTTTCCTTTTGAAACCTCTGTACCCTCACTTTCTGCTGCTATGTTATTTGATCTTCGGCTTCTCTTTTCCCTACTTTCTTTTCATATAGGGACAAGATCCCTATATGACTTAAAATGTGTGAATGATACTTATTAAATGTTAATATTTATTGAGCATTTACAATTTCCAGTGCATAGGAACATGATCTGTATTTTTATTTTCTTTATTTTTTATTGTGATCTTTATTTTAAAAATAATGATTTCTAGGAAAGAATTTAAAAAATTGGTCTTGAATGGATATATAAGTCCAGGAAAATTTTGACCTCCTTTCCTGCAATATTAAAAATGTATGCACATCATTAGTTATCATGGAAATGCAGATTAATGAGGTACATCCTTCTTACTCACTGTAGTCACTGAAATAAAAAAAAAAGAGAACAGGTGTTGGCCGTGATGAAGACATCAGGATCCTCATGCATGGCTGCTGGGGATAGAAGGTGGTGTAGCCACTGCATGAAACAGTTTGGCAGTTCATCGACGCGCGCAAATGGAGAGTTACCCTGTGACCCAACAATTGCACTTCTAGGTATATGCCCAAGAAAAGTAAAGGCATATATCCATACAGAAACTTGTATGTGAAGGTTCTTGGCAATACTATTTATAATAGTCCAAAAATGGAAAAACCCCAATGTCCATCAAGTGAATGGCTAGACACAAGTTGGTATATCCAGCGGAACATTACTTGGCAATTAAAAGAAATGAAGTATCAATACATCCTACACATGGATGAACCTTGAGAATAGTATACCAGTTACAAAAGACCACTTTATATCATTTCATTTATATACGATGTTCGGACTAAGAGAAAAAGTGCATTAGAGGTTTCCCAGGGCTGTGGCTGTGGGAGTTTGGAGGGGATGGAGAGTGACAGCCCGTGAGTCTAGTGTTTCTTTTTTGGGTGGCGGAAGTGATGGTTGCACGTCTAAATACCATTGAGTAGTATACTTAACAGGGTGAATTGTATGGTATGTAATTTAACATCTCAATAACATTATTTAAAAAGTGTATATAGAGATGCATTTGTTTCTTTGAACATATGTTATCTCCAGAATGATATGCATTGGTTGCGTGTGGGAAAGAGCTGGGGGTCAGGGGCATTTTTACTAAATATTTTTTTCTGTTAAATTTTGTGCCTTATGATAGTATTATCTATTTTACAAATAAATGTTGAGTAATAAAGGTATAAATAACTCATCTCCTCTCTTGATTTTACTGTGATCAGGTACTTCAGGGGTTAGATTATCTACACAGTAAGTGCAAGATCATTCATACTGACATAAAGCCAGAAAACATCTTGATGTGTGTGGATGATGCATATGTGAGAAGAATGGCAGCCGAGGCCACTGAGTGGCAGAAAGCTGGAGCTCCCCCTCCTTCTGGGTCTGCAGGTAAGGAAGCCAAGCCAGCTTTGTTTCAGCCCATTGAGGACATTTGAGAGCCTGCAAAATTGTATATTGAAGGCTGTTTAGGCGAATGTGTACATATCAGGAATTTTTATAAGAGTCTGACTGACAGAAATAGCTAGACTTTTTACCTGAAAAGGAAGATATCTCAATTAAATTATAAGGGGGATCCAAAAAGACAAGAATTCTCTTCTGGAGCATAGGCCCTTGTAATACAGGCTTCCCCCACCAGGTGAGTGTTATGCAAACCCATCTGTATCAGTGCACCAGCTGGCTTAATTGTGAGAAGCCCCGTTCAGCCTCAGTGAGTATTTTGTGAAGGCTCTTTCAACGCAGTTACTCGTTTCATGATGGGTGATTTACCAGCACACTTGATCACGCCAACTGAGTGTTCAACAGCTTTTGACCAAAACAGCATTTCTAAACCACCCTGCCCCACTGCCCCAAATTCACCCAATCTTGCCCCGAACATTTTTTTTTTGTTATCCTGGATGAAAAAACCCTCAAAAGTAACTTTTGCTGATGTGGAAGAGGTAAAACAAGTAATAGCAGAAACAGTATAAAAGGTATCAGAATCAACAAATTCAAAAACCTATTTTGAGGGCCCTGGCTGCAGTGGATTGAGCGCGGGCCTGCGAACCACATGATTGCAGTTCAATTCCCAGTCAGAGCACATGCCTGGGTTGCGGGCCAGTTCCCAGCAGGGGATGCACAGGAGGCAACCATACATTGATATTTCTCCCCCTCTCCCTTTCCCTTCCCCTCTAAAGATAAATTAATAAAATCTTTTTTAAAAAAACCTATTTTGAGCAGTGGAAAAAACATCTTGGAAGGTATATTGCATCAAATGGAGAGTATTTTGAAGGTGACTAAAATTTAAATGTAAGAATAAATACATAATTTCTAATAAATACTGTTTTTTAAGGTCCCGCCACATATACTTTAATATTTGAATTAACTTTGTTCTCCCTTAAAAGGTCACTTAAATTCTTACCTGCTGCTTCATCTACGTTTGAACATTTTTGTCTGTTGCCCACCTCTCTGCTGAAGAGTATGTGGCAGTAGGTTTGGTGTACCCAGCTTGTAGTCAGTCATCAGAATTTTTTCTGGCTTCAAGTTTGTTTGAGTGCTTGCTAGTCTCCAATTAGAGTAGCAATGTTAGTCAGAGTCCACCTGGTGGATTTGGACGCAGTTGCAGAAGATCCCAGGGTGGGAAAAGACCAAGTGACTTCGGTATTGGCCTATGGAGTTTTATCTCTGATTTTGACTTACTGTAGTGGTGGCAGTGAGGTGTAGACTGTGCTTGCACCCTCTCTTCATGGTGTGTGTGCACTAGTGTGTTGTCAGGCAAGGGGCATAGGCTAAAGGCCATAGCCCCGTGACTGACTGGGCTCTTGGGAGATGCAGCACCTCTAGATCTTATTATCTGCCATCAGGGTGTTTTTTCCAGGTCATGGAACCATGTAGTCTGTCAAGCTTTGGAGGCTGGCATGGTCTGGGCATTGGATTTCGGGAATATTTGCTGCAGAATTTGATTTACTTGAGTTGTACAAACTTGCTAAACAGTTTTCAAACATAGACGTACATCTAATCTAAATTGTTCATTTCATTGTTTATAAAACAAGTTTGGTTCAAAGAGTTCACATTTGTGAACTCTATTCCATTGTCTTAAGTGATCAGTCAGGGCTCTGGGATAACTTTTTGAAATGAATGGTTATTTAATTTTAGAAAAATAAGAAAAATGGTCTATAATGAACAATTACTGCTATGATTTTAAAGAACTGGTCATTTCTTTGAGTTGGATTAACATACTTCAAGTCTCTTTGAATCAGAAGCTCTAGTATTTAACAGTTATAGACATTGTATAGCCATTAGAAGACTTTCATCTTACAATTCAGATTACCTACCTAAAGATATGTATCAATTTTCCTCTAAACAGTCATTTTGTTTTACTTTGTTTTAGTGAGTACCGCTCCACAGCAGAAACCTGTAAGTACTTAACACTTAAAGCACCTATTTATTATTGAAATTTTCAAATTGTAACATAATTTGTTTCTTTCTGTAGCAATTTTTCGTTGAAGAGTTGTTTGGAGGAATTGGCTGTACTGTTTTTTTGGTCCCTTTTTCAATCACAGATATCTTAGTGTATATTAATGTAAAAGACAAGTACGTTTGCAAATTATTAAGACATACTGTTTTGGTAGGTTGAACTGATCTTTAGTGTTACAAATAGAGTTGTTCCAAGTTGGATTTACCTTTTCCTTACATACTTTTCTGGAGTGCTTTTGGCCAAGCCTGGTGAGATGTGCGATAATAGAGGGTAGAGTTTGAAGTGTGATTATTCTGGAAACACTTTACTTTATTTCTCATTGGCTTCCAAATGACCGGTGTTTCTGAAGCTGTTCTGATCTTTTTCCATCCAGTAGTTGTATGAAAGAGCGTTATCTGTGTTTCAGTCCTGTGAAAACAGTAAGTCCAGTCAAATGAAGCAGGCTGCTTGGAATTAAATCCTACAGCAACGGACCCAAACCTGGCCTGGCTCTCGAAGAGGACAGAATATCTTGAGTTGATGGGTCACCTACAAATTTTAAAAGAGCTTTATAACCAAAACTACTTGAAAGGAAACGTCCAGAAATTCCAAGTGCTGCCTGCAGCCTTGGTCTGGAATGAAAGTCCCAGTACCAGAGGGAGCTGTGATAGTGGTGCCCCGGCCCTGTTTCCCACAGCGCTCTCGTGCCTGCAGCAGCTCCTCTACTGAGAGGTTGTTGAGTCTGTGAGGACTGGAGGCTCGCTCTTCCCGAGGGAGCTGGCGGTGACTGGAGGCAGACTGAGATGGTGGCTTTTCCCCCCTTTCCTTCATGTGCTCGTTTCTTATATTCACGCAGTCTTGGCAGTTTGATAGCAGCTCAGTGTGTGAGACCCAAACACAAACAGTGCTGTTGACCAGCCATGAATAAAATGTGCATATCGGCAGGCGTTTCTTTTTTGACAGACAGATGGCTAAGACAGTAAGGGGAGGGGATGTTGTTACTTTGTATACAGGCAGCAGTATGTAAAACCCCAAGAGGTGCTTCTTGTTTAAAGGGTAGAGTATATTCAGCTACTCTCAGAGTTTGAATGAAAAAGACTTAGTTGGATTTAAGCTGTATATCCCTGTGAGGGCAGGACCTGGTAGCAGTCCCAGTTCCAATGATTTGATATTACACTGGTTTCTTTTTGTCTGGTTTGACTGTAACCCTAGCTACCAGGTCAATCTCATATCCCAGCATGTGGTTTTAATTGAATACGACCTGAAAAAACAGACTGTATCAGTGTTTGCCATGCTGCTTGCGCTTAATATTATTGTGTAGTGCTTTAAAAATAAGCAACTGACCTGTGGTATTTTCTTAACACGTTGTAGATAGGAAAAATTTCTAAAAACAAAAAGAAAAAGCTGAAAAAGAAACAGAAAAGGCAGGCTGAGTTACTGGAAAAACGCCTGCAGGAAATAGAAGAACTGGAGCGCGAAGCTGAAAGGAAAATAATAGAAGAAAATGTCACGTCAGCTGTACCTACCAATGAGCAAGATGATGAATACGGCCCAGAGGTGAAACTAAAAACCGCAGGATTGGAGGAGGCTGCAGAGGGAGAGACCGCGCGGGACAGTGGTCAGTGAAATGCTGAGGAGGGCCTGTGGAGAGGGCCGGGGGTTCGTTGATAGGGTGCTCAGCCCCATGGCCACCGCCAGCTCGTCACAAAGGCCGACTTGCTGCCGTTGCTTGGGATATGAGGACGATTCTCTTTAACTCCTTATTCGGGAATGTGGGGAACAGTCTGGTAGTTCATTTGTAAAATGTGTGCCAGAAATATGTTACTATTTCAAAAGTTTTTTTTTTAAATGGAAAGTATCTGAGAAATTCCATGTCCCTGTCATGCTAATGATTGCCTTTTATTTTGTAATTAAACTTTTACCTAAGAGTAATAATGTGCCCAGGAAGCCTTTTGTGAAGATTGTAGAGGAGATGGTAGAAATGGAAATGGAGCTACTATAGTCATTTCCCTCCCAAACTGACTTTTTGTAATAAAAGTATGCCAGTTGTTTAATAAATGAAACATGAGATTTTGAAAACCTGAGGACATTATCCTGAGAGCCAAGCTGTGTTTGCTGTGTAGTATGTATATTAAGCACATTCAGAAATACCTCTTGTTGGAGGAGATAAGTACCTAGTGCCATTGTGTTAAGGAGAGTAACAAATTCTAATTCTTAAATCATCAACTTTTTAAGGTGAAGCTGAGGATCAGGAAGAGAAAGAAGATGCCGAGAAAGAAAACATTGAGAAAGATGAAGACGATGTTGAACAGGAACTTGAGAACATAGATCCTACATGGATTGACTCACCCAAAACCAATGGCCATATTGAGAATGGCCCGTTCCTGCTGGAACAGCAGCTGGATGATGAAGACGATGATGAAGAAGATTGCCCAAACCCGGAGGAATACAACCTTGATGAGCCAAACGCAGAAAGTGATTACACATATAGCAGCTCCTATGAACAATTCAATGGGGAATTGCCAAATGGACGACATAAAATACCGGAGTCACAGTTTCCAGAGTTTTCCACATCAGTGTTCTCTGGGCCCTTAGAACCTGTGGCTTGTGGCTCTGCACCTTCTGAGGGATCCCCAGTTACTGAGCATGAGGAGAGCAGTCCATCCCATGATCGAAGCAGGACAGTTTCAGCCTCCAGCACTGGGGATTTGCCAAAGAGTAAGTGTCCCTCCCCATCAGGTATCTGCTTTCAATGGCCTGAGTGCCGCACACCTGACAAATGCTGTGAAGGGAATTGGCTAGAGGCAGTAAAACCTTGTATGTATGCACTGCCCATTTTCATTTTTATACCTTTGTACTCTTGAATATCCAAAATAGAGTCTGGGCCACTTTCTCGTGCCCTCGGCCTATCAGATCCCATTTCAGAGCATCTCTCATTCTTTCTGTATTTAGTTAGTGACATCATTTGCAAAATGATGACATTTGCAAAATCCTCCAAGTTGAAAGACTTAACACCTGTAGCTTTCTAGAATGTGTAGTTTAATTTATAATTTGTACTATCATTTGGTAGTGTAATATTTAATCTTTGGTTTTTGGTTTGTTTCATTTCTATTCAAGGAAATATATGCCTGCTCTTTGTCTATATGGAGGAAGAGATGTCTTTATGTGGATACTTGTTCCTGATTATAGGACTCAGCTGTTGAAATTTTAAAGGAAGTGGCAGAGATTTACATGTGATAATGACTTACATCAGGCCCTTACTTGGGAGCAAATGCCATGTGACAGATCTCTGCTAGTGCAAGCACTGAGCATCGGGCTTCTGTTCTGGCCCACACTGGAAAGCTCAGAGACCGCCTCTGCTAACAAGAGTGTTTATAACCGATGGGGAGTCTCCTGATGAGCCAGCCCCGCCACTTGCCCAACCAGTTTTCCGGCCCCTTTCATTGCAGTGGGCCGGAGACCTGCAGAGCTGCCTCTGCTACTCATTGGCTGTAGTGAATCTTCCTAAAGATGGGGGTTTGTTTGTTTTTTCCTCAAGTAAACATATTCTCATCCTGTTTACCTTTACTGTGAGCAGAACTTTGTAAAGGTGCTTACAAGATACTTTCGTGGGATGTAGGTTCATTTAAGGAAGAACTCACCTCCGTGGATGTCTTCTTTATTCTCACACTACCATCACACTGCTTCTGATACTTTTGGTCACCAAGGATAGGGTAGCCTCCTTCTGGTTTATTTTCAAGACATACTAAAGAGCGTCTGTCTGCACAGGGCGTGTTTGCTCATGCTTCTCTACCTTTACTTATGCTCTTCCTCCAGCTTGGACTGTGTCCTCCTATTGATCCATTGTCCATCCCTTTGGCAAACTTGCATCTTTTTGCCAGGTAGCAGCTCAAACACAAGGCTTCCCTGTGTTCCCCAGCAACCTGTCCCCTATGCCCTCTTTTCTTGCTGGTCATACCTTTCTTACAGTATGGCCATTCGTTTCCATTACCTTTCTCTTTACTAGAATGTAAACTCTTTGAAAGTGCTGTGTATTTTTCTCTTTATAGCCTCAACATCTGACTTGATGCTCGGATAAATATTTGTTGAGTAATGAACAAACATCAGTAATAGCTGGTTATATTCTGTTCTTCCCTTTCTCCCACCCCTTTCTATTTACAATCTACGTTTTACTCTCTCCAACACACATTCTGTCCCCAGCACCCTGCCTGTTGCAGGAATCAGGGAGAACTAGGAGGTCTGTTTATTTTCACTGATCCCAGGCTCTCGACAAGCAGATGTTTTCTGTATTGTTCAGTTCTAGGGACATAGAAGGGACAGGACCTCCTGCTCCACTCGTTTGTTTGGAGGCACTCAGTTCTGGTTTCAGCCTGGTGGTTTCATAACCATGGGCCTGCTCCAGCATGGAAGGGGTGTGGCCTGATGGCTGCTAGATGGCCACTTGCTATTATATGAATATGAGGCAAGAGAAACGAGCTTTATTTAGAATTTGTGTAGATCCTTGTCATTGTAGCAGAATGTGTACATTAGGGAATAGTTGAAGAAAAGACCAGGCCAGAAGGAAATTGAAGAAGAACTTACATACCAGGCTAGAAAAATGTGCACTTTTCCCTAGAGTAATTTGGTAGCTATTGAAAGCTGAGAAGAGGAAATAGGATTTCTCGGGTTTTTAGCTGCTAGAGCCATAGACTAGATCCTAGCTCGTCACATCTGAAGGACAAAGACCCTGGAGCCGAGTGGCCTTACCTGCAAGTATGTTGGTATATTTTGAGTGCTTTCACTCTCACCGGATAGTGACCCACGTGACCCTTCGCCCTTGCCTAGGCTGCTGTGGCACAGTCTCCCTGCTCTCATCACTTTGACTCCTGCTTCCCAGGTGGTTCTGTGTAGAGCAACCCAGAGAGAAAACGTTTTAAAGCGCATTCTGTCATTCCCTCCCACCCCAATCTCCAGTGTATTCCCACGTAGAATAGCATCCAGAGGCGAGCTCCCTAAAGCTTATGAGCTCTCTCCAGTCTGTTCCCAGGCAGCTGTCTCTCCTCTCCCCCAACATCCCCTTTGTCTTTTTCCTGTGCTCTTTCTGCACCCCCCACAGTGACTTCTTTCTCAAGCTTCTCCAGAGTACCAGTGTGCTTGTTTGTGCCTCTGTGCACTTTGTACTTTCTCTCTCCTCTGCCCGAAGCTTCTCCCCTCCATGCCTCCCTGTATTCAGGCCTCTCCTCAAGGAACACATTCTCAGAAAAGACCTTCCCTGAACACCTTCATCATTATCCATCTTCTTTCTTTGCTTTGTTTTTCTTCAGCATATAGAGCCACCTGACATGGTGTATGAGTCATCATAATTACTTAATTGCCCATATTCTCAGCCAGTTCATGAGTGTCCTAATTTGGGGTGTGGTAGGGGAACCTCTTGTGTCTTGTTTGCACTGTTCCCAGTGCCAGGACAGCGCCTGGAACAAAGAAGGGACTCAGTGAATACTTGGTGAACGAATGGGTCAGGTTTGGGCTTTTATCTTCTAGTTTTGCTACTTGGGCCTGTGCTGAGCATGCATGTTGAAAGGCTACTCCTGCCTCCCACATAAGGACATGTAAACTAGAGTATCAGTGTCTTGCAGATCAGGGAGGGAGGCTGTTTCACCGCTCTGGGTGGTGGCTTCACGTGGGGTGAACACAACATCACCTGGAGACTGGTCTATCAGAATTGACTTAAGGTCCTCAGCCCGTCCTGAAGTGAAGTCTCCCCACCACTCTCTCCCCACTCTGCACTCCCTCCTCGGTGCAGAGGTAGTGTTGGTCGGATTGCGCAGCAAGCACGAGTGTCCCTGTGTTTAAATGGGCTCTTTGGACTATTGCAGCAGTCAGGTACCCTAGCAAAGGTAATTATCACACTGAGAAAAGAAAGAGATCCAAACAAATTCTCTTCCACCTTCTCTGTGTTCTTAGACAATTACATTTTTAAGGTAATTTACATAGTGTTGTTTATGAGGTGGGTCACTATTTACAAACCTGAACCAGGAGGGTAACAGCATATCATGAAGAGGAGAGTTGGTCCTTCACTGACCAGTGAGAAGCTTCAGCCTAGGAGGCAGGTGGTCTGGCTGGTTGCAGAGCCCCAGTAGCTGGCCAGCTAAGCAGCTTTGGCTCTCCTGTGTGTGTGGGGGGGAGGGGGGGCATGAGCATGCGTGTACGTGTTTTGTGTGTGTGTGTGTGTGTGTGTTGGGGTGAGGGAGGAGTGGTCCCTTCCTCTTCCTGCCTTTTACTGAGTCTCAAACAGTTGAAGTCATTGGCCAGAGTCTTAAAACTTGTCAGTGTTGAAACTTAGACTTGAGTCCAGTTCTGTAATCCTCAAATGTTACTTTTCTGCCTTCTGATTCTCCTTGATCACATGGCATGAGGATTTATTTCGCCATTATTCCTGCTGCCCATCTATCCGTTGGGGCAGCATTTTTATGTTTCTCCTGGAACTCTCTTCTCAACCCATTCTCCACATAATGTGTACATTTTGCATCCTTGTGTGGCTGGCTCTCTGGACTTTCCTTCTCATTTCTGAGTTTTCTGTGTTTCTTCTTCTCAGCTCCTATCTGGCCTTTGATGGTAGATCAGTCTTTTTATAAAGAGGGGAGTGGACATAGGGCAGAGAGCAGGTAACATGTGCCTGGCTAGCCTGGGTTCATGCACAGCCTGGGGAGGGGTCTTGGGGGTTCAGACATTACTGAGAGTTCTTTCTGCCTCCTCTGGCCCCTCCATGGGACCTATGTCAGTTCTCTGGGTGCTGGGTGTCTTGTCTACACACTGCCCTGCTAATGGTGAACACAGCCTGGCCTTCCTGCTTGGTGGGGTATGAGGAACCAGCCTCCTTCAGTGCTATGGCTTTACGGTGCAGATGTAGCCAAAAGGAAGTTTGGTTCATTTTAGCAGTGCCCAGCTTTTAGTGAACAAAAGCGTGTTTAATGTTCTGCGTTGAGCGGACTTTTCTGTTTAGTCTTTAACTACCACTTCAGAATCCTAAAAGCAGAGCCATGGATGTATCTCATCCTTTCCGGAAATCCGAACTTGTAGGTCATTTTGAGGTTTGTTGAAGGTGCTAACTGAACTTCAGGATCTCTGTTTGGGCCTCACTGTTTTTCTTGTCTCTTGGCACCTGGTTAATTGCTTGGTGCAGACCTGATCTGAACTTGTCCGGGAAGCTGTTTGTCCCAGGAGCCCTGAGCAGCCTGGCCCTTGGCCTGCTGCTGAGACCCTCTCAGGGCCACCCTGGGGTTGGGAGGGACCCGCTTATTTGACAGGACCATTGTGAAGGAGCTCAGAAGTTTGCCCTTAAAAACCAAGCTGTCTCATAAAACCTCTCTTCTGAAATATTCCTTGTTCAGAGCAAAACCAGGATTGATTAGTTTAATCTGTGTTTGTAAGTTGGCCACCATCTAACCCTTGAGGCCAGCCCAAGCAGAGGGAGGGACAGGGGTGTGAGTGTTGGATGAATGGTGTGTCTCTCTCGGAAGGGGTGGCTACTCTGGGCAGTGCACTCTCTGCTGTTACGTTCTGTGTACTGACGCACAGACGAGCTGATGTGGTCCATCAGGAAGTGGGTTCTCATATGGTGAGCGGCTAGGGACATACAGAAGGGAGCAGGGCAGGGCTGGCCCAACCGGTGAAGGAAACCAGGGACAAAGGGAAAAGGGCAAGGCAGTGTCCGTGAGGTCTCTGTGCAGCCCAGTGTGTTCCTCCCGTGTAGTGTTCTCCAGAGGTGGAGACCATGGACTTGCGTTCTGTTTAGTTCAACTCACAGCATTCCAGGCCTAAATAATCACATCCTCACTTTTCTGGAAAAAGAGACTCTGTGCCCAGCAAACGCTGTGTGCACACACGCAAACCCTTCACTCCACGCACTAACTGTCCTGCTGTTTGCTCATGCCAGCAAAAACCCGGGCTGCTGACCTGTTGGTGAATCCCCTGGATCCGCGGAATGCTGATAAAATTAGAGTTAAAATTGCTGACCTGGGAAATGCTTGTTGGGTGGTAAGTAGAATTTTCTTTCTAAAACATTTTGGTTGTGATCATGTATTAGAAGATACTTTGTTTCCTTTTTAGTGTGTTTCTCAGCAGTAATGCAGTCTGTTCCATTTCAGCATAAACACTTCACTGAAGACATCCAGACACGGCAGTATAGATCCATAGAGGTTTTAATAGGAGCAGGTTACAGTACACCTGCTGACATTTGGAGCACAGCCTGTATGGTAAGAATGGCCATGGCCACTTTCTTCCCTGTAAAGGCTCATCGCTAGAGTGCTCGTGATGGGTCGGCCTCACTGGTGCATGTTGTCTGAAGCTTTTCACTGGGAAGGGTGTCTGCCATGGAGTGGGGGAGAGGAAGGTTGCTGCCGTGGGTGTCTCAGGAATTGGAAGGACTCTTCTCAGGCATGTCCTAGGGTTGGTTTGCTTTGGTTTGGTCTTGTCAGAAATGATCGCTTCCCGAGGCCCTGTGCAGACCACCCGTGTCTTTAAGAACCAGACCCTCTGCTGTGGTGGTGAAATGACTTCAAGCCATGCCTTCTGGTTACTGAAAGCTTGCAGGTTGCACACAGCTTCATCCTTTGCTAATGCTGTGGAGGAAGATGAGACAGCTGCTATTGTCTGAGGCTGAAAGGCTGCAGTCCTTCGTGGTAGCCTCTGACAGACCTTACGTCTTTACTCGAGAGGAAAGGATTACCCATCTACCAATGTTTCATCTCTCTTCTTTTATAAAGTAAAATCTAGAGGATATTCTGGCTTACTGCTGTGGGCTGTCCATTCACTTTGGAGCACCAGTAGCTGCATATGCTTCTCTGACCGAGTCTGTCCTCACAGAGTGCACAGCGATCTTTCCTCAGGGCCTCAGGATGCCTCCTGCCCCCATGTGTCATCCACTTTACTGCTGACTTTGTGCATCACACGTGTTTAGTTGTGTCTAGACTCTCTCCAGGCTCCACCAGTGTACCTTTGTCTCACTTATTTTGTGCGAGTTGATGAGCATGGGCGGCCCCTCCTCCACAAGCCCATTTCATCTTCTCTTTCCTGGCCAGTTCAGCACTTTCCTCTTCATGGGCTGTGCTTCGTAGTCCTGTGTTGGAAAGGAGGGTGTGTGTATGTGTGTGTGTGTTGATAAGGGTATTGTTTTGTGCTTCTGTTATTTCGTATTTTTCCCAAATTCTCTTTTGATGTTAAAATTCAAGAGCATGTGAGTAAAGCTTGGCATTTGTTTCATTTTAAAAATGGTGAATGATTAAACGTACTGTTATTCAAAGGCCGGTGTAACCACTGATTTTGTTAGATTATTAGTCCTCTGATGCTAAAGTATAAAAGCATTATTAATTGTGCTAAATATTAATAGAGCTAATTATTCATAGTGCTAAAATAATAGGAAAAATGTAGTTATTGTGTGTCTTTCAAGTTAGCGTCATCTGAGGCAACAGGTCTGGCCAAATAGCACGGAAACCTGTGCCTTTCTGTTCCCACATTGCTCTGACAGGTCATTTTAAAAATTAAGTTTTTCAGTAAGTATCCAAAACTAAGTCTTTGTTGTAACTGGGTATGGAAAAGAATGTTTGAAAGAGTTGGTGGGAATGGGGTGGTTTCTTTGAAGGTAGAGACTACTGTGGAGAGAAACTAGAGTCACTCTGCGTGACTCCGGAGGGTGGAGGGACCCGGAAGCCGTAGGGCAGTCAGTAGAGAGAGGGAACACTTTGAACACTTCGAGCTGCAGGGGAGAAATGTTCCACTTCGGGATGTGGGGAGCCCGAGGCGTACTTGTCCCAGCAGCGTGGAAGGGGCCATATCAGGGCCGCCCTGAATTAGACTCTGAGCACAGTTTCAGTTCTGCTATGCTGTGCCTCTAATTTGGGGTGTTAAATTTTGGTGATGTAACCAGAAAACTAGGTCAAGTTCTCAGATCTAGTGGGACAGTGGAGGAGCTGTCGGCACAGTGTTGCACCACAGCGTCTGTCCTGCCTTCCATTAGATGGGAACCTGCGCCCCCAACCCCACAGTTTCTGGTCCTGCCGACTCCTGCTACTGCTGTGAATGCAGCGTGAATATCAATGACTCCTGAGGAAATGCATTCACTGTCTCCTTTCACCAGCTCTCCACCCCACCCCCACTATCCCAGGAAATTAAATATAAGCTCCCTCAGTGCTTCTGGGGCTGCTTATGAGAGTTTTTTAAATTTTGTAAAAAACTTCAAGTTTTTGTCAAAAGGGTGATTTTTCTGGAAGGTGCAAGCCTTCATTCCCCACTTCCATCCCTTATCCCTGAAGGTCATGGCTGAGAGTCCCTTTGTTCCAACTAGAAAACCTGGTAAAGATGAGGCAGTGTTTCCCTGCTCCTACCTTTTTATCCAGGTTTAAAAATACAAGTGTGTTACATAACTTCATGATTCCAAATGGGAATGCAGCCTGGCATCCTTGGCGTGCTACCCCTGAGTCAGGTGGCATGCACAGAGCCCGCAGTGCACAGAGCCCGCAGTGCACAGAGCCTGCAGCGGCAGCGCCTGCTCCCCAGGAAGTGCCTCCGCTGCCTCCGCTGCCTCCACTGCCTCCACTGCCGCGGAGCTGAGCTCTTGCCCTTGGGGAAGACAACAGCATGAGGCAGAGTCGCTGGGACACAGCAGGGGTTGAATCTTCTTTCTTTTCTTAAGCTCCAGAGCCCCCCTCCCCAGTGTATATGATGTAACAATTCTGTAGGGGGGGGTGGGAGTGGTAGCTCCTCTTCATCTGTGTGACAGAGGCCCTGATTTAGTGTCTTTTTTATGGACCTCGTGGTGAGCCCGAGTGAGTGCCACAGAAACAAAAAAAACCCGCCTGGCAGATGTCACTAAGCTTTTTTAGCACTGATCTTTTTTAGCACGTTACTAACAGGTAACCTTATTGATTCAGAATGGGGTGCTTCAGCATGAGAGGGCTTTTCAAGAAAGGGATCTCGCCAGAATCTGAGAGCAGAGGTTGGTCCAAGGGAAGGCCCTCTGAGGGCATCAGGCCAAGTACAGAGGGAAGAATCCCAAGTTCTTTCCCAATTACTAGAAATAAATATTAATTATCAAGGTTGCAGTGCCTGACTGAGTTGAAGGCGGCCCTCTCTCGCCCACGACTGCAGAGCTGCCAGCACCAAAGGAGCTCTCCAAGAGGTCATGTGCGTTTGCCTTGTTGTGTGTGTCCTGTTTGTCAAGGAAATCTCACTCTGCAGAGAACCAGAACTGGATAACATGATGGGAGCCTTCATCCTATTCTTTCAACTTTCTCTTTTCAACCATTTCATTGATAGGCTCCTTTGACTTAAGGATTTCCTTGGAAATATGTGGGTGCTGATGAAAATGGTCATCTTTCAAAGAATGCTCAGCTAACATATCTTAGTGTTAGGCTGTATGAAACACATACAGCTATACTGAAATATTTTTAAAAATTAAATAGAACAGTGAGCAAGCACCCTGGAAGGGTTACAGAGCAGCCGGCCTTTTCCTTGGGGCATTTGCCATGCAGCTCCTTGGGTCTTTCCCCATTAAGATTTCACCTTTTCCTCGTATGGTATGAAATCAATTGTGTCCTGCACGAGGAAGATTTCTTCTGGCCATTCAGTTTGTAATCCAGTTGCTCCCCTCGGACTTGTAGCCAAATGTGAGGTTTTTTACCCTGACCTGGCATTAGTCCATTAGTCTTTATTGCTTAGTAGGTGGAGAGGGGAGGCCCCAGGTGAGAATGTTCTCAGGCCCTGCAGCACTGGGGCTGCACCTTACCCTGTGTTGAGACTTGGCGTGTCCAGGGCCTTCTCAGACTCAGGTCTGGCTCAGGCAGAGATCCTGAGTTCGTGTACTGGTGGTCCTGGGCTCAGAACACCAACATGGGGTTTGTGTAGAGTGCTGGGAGATGGCCCCAGGGCAGGCAGACAAGCCTTCCCGGGGTGCCTTTCCCACAGTGTAGTCAAAGACAGAAGGAGAGTAGGTCAGTGCGGTGACAGCTCACCAGGCCGGGAGTCGGGAGGGCAGTGCCTGGTGGGGTGGGGAGTGCCATAGTCCGAGATCCACCAGCATCAGTGGAGGGTGGGTCCCCAAGCGCCTTTTAGAACTGCAAGAGCTGACACAGAGTGGAAGTTAGTATGGTAAAAATCAAAGATGGAATGTAGCTCATCCTGTTTAATTTTGTTTTTAAAACCTACTTTATCAGAGCAGTAGCAGTTGCCATCTATATATTGTTACCAAATTAAACTCATGGTCCTGGGTGGGTGGGTGTGTGGGGGGGGTGTGTGTGTGTGTGTGTGTTTGAGAAAGAGAACACCTGGTGGATATGGGAACAAATGCCCTCCCCCAAGCTGGTATTCTGGGAGCAGATGGTGGTCACCCAGGGAGCCAGCTTTCCTTGCCCTCCTTGGCCTCCTTGGGAGGGGTTGCACAGTGATCTGGTTCCTCCAGGCTCCAGAGGACAGAGCAAGAGGAGCTTCTTAGGCTCTAGATGTTCCTTTGGTTGAGTCAGAAATGAATGAAAGGATGAGGAGATGCTGAAAATAGCCCCCTGGGTTTACTAAGACCTGGAGGTCTTTGCTTCAAGAGAGAGCAGCAGCACCCATTGTCCAGGGGCCAGGCTAGCCCTCTGGGTGAAGGCCGGCTTGGAAGTCAGATAGACCTGGGCCTGAACTGAGTCCTCATGCTGCCATTAAGGGCCAAGGGCAGAGCTCCTGCGAGGCCTCCTCACAGCTGCTTGCAGTTATGCAGATGTGTCCAGTTCGCCTCTTGAAAATGAAGAGTGCCTAGTCCCTCTCATCTTCAGTAAAGGAGGTTTAAGACTGTTTCTGAATCTTTGAACTTTCTGGAAGAAAGAACATTTGGTGTTGGGTCCATTCAGGTGGTTCTTTGGTTTAATTGAGATCCTTATAAAATGTAGGTCTCTTACACAAGGAGAAAAACTTGGTGGCTCGGGTGCCAGTCTCTGAAGTGCTTAGCATGCCCTCTGTCTGTTGTGTCCTAGGCGTTTGAGCTGGCAACGGGAGATTATTTGTTTGAGCCGCATTCTGGAGAGGACTATTCCAGAGACGAAGGTAAGTAGTGTGCCTGCCGAATACCTTAGTCTGGGTCTCTTGAGGGTCCTGGAGTTCTGGAGAGTATTGTACATTTGTGCTGAAACAGAGCTACATATTGGTTTTCAAATACCAAATTCCAATGCTTGCTTTTTCTTTCCTTTTTTTTAAAAATTCATCTGAGCTTGAAGCACCCCCAATGGCAGTGAACGGGCAGAGCCTCCAGGCTAGGGCAGCGCCCAGAGAGCCCTCCCTCCTGCTGCCCTGGCCCCACATGCAGCCGGCCAGGAGAGGACAGGCCGTAGCCTCTCCATCTCTCTGTGGTCCTTTTGTCCACTGAGCTGCTGTTTCTTTTTCTCTCTCCTTTGGGAGCTGAGCTGAAAACCAGGGAATTCTGACTTGAATTCCATCTGTAGACCTGGCCACCTCCATGCTTAGATGCTTGCAATGCTGGGGTGGCCTGGGGTGAGCTGGCCTCAGTTGCTAGTAATGCTCCAGGTGGTGCCTGAGGCCTGCTGGTCTCAGAAGCCTCTGCATTGGATGTGCTGCAAACATTGTTGATTTGGATCTGTTTCTGAGTTTTCACTAATTTCGATTTTTTTTCCCCTCTTCTTTTATCCCCACCCTCCTCTGCCCCTCCCACTCCCATGTCCTGTTTTCTCTCCTCCATAGACCACATAGCCCACATCATAGAGCTGCTAGGCAGTATCCCGAGGCACTTTGCTCTGTCTGGAAAATACTCTCGGGAATTCTTCAATCGCAGAGGTAGTACCTCTTCTTTTTGAGAAGCGCCATGATGCAGACAGAAACGGAATAGCAGCTGCTGATGGCAGCATTAATGATGACAAAGGCATTGCTCCTAAATTTAAAAAACAATCCAGCAGAATTCCTGTGCTGATACGAAAGTTGAGAGGAAAGACTGCATTTGGCCCAGTGCTGCAGTCGCCCTGTGCCGTGCATCAGCTCCGCTGCAGTGCCCTTCGCCGCCGGCCGCCTGCATCAGGGCAACGTGGGCAGAGCCGGTGCTTTCGATTGCTCAGGTCGCTCTCTGTTTCTGTCTGCGCGGGCGGTGGCAGTGTCTGCATGCAGTGTACTGATTAAACTGTCGTGTGTTTCTGTTTTGCTGGCAATGTTTCCCAATGCAGATCACATAGCATTGATCATTGAACTGCTGGGGAAAGTTCCTCGAAAATACGCTATGTTGGGGAAATATTCCAAGGAGTTTTTCACCAGAAAAGGTAACGGTATTTATGCAACACTAATTTCAGCATAATCCTCTCCCAGAAGGAGAAATTATGCTTTTGCATTTGGGCATTGGAGAAAAATCTGGAGTTTTACAACCAGGAAATTCTGAAAACAGCTCCCAAGAAACCAACCTGAGGGAACCACCTGATGTCTGTGGATGGAGAATTCTGTAAGAGACGGCCTCTCCACACCTCTTCTCTCCTGCTCTCAGTGCCAGTCTGTGTGTTCTTTATGAAAAGGAGTTAAGTGATTTCTAGAAACCAGCTAAACCTATCTTTACCTTTTCCATGTTGCTCATGGAGCCAGATTGTTTCTGCACTGGAACAGAGACTGGACTTAGTGAATGTCCGTCGACGTCCTCTTTGATCGAGAGGGTGTAAGCCTGTGGGATCCTGCAGGCCTCATGTTCTCGCAGATCAGATCCTGTTCTGTCATTGCAGTGCCTTACTCTGTATTATCATTGGTTTTATTTCAATATTGCAGTTCTTGTTGATCTTCTTTTGGCACGGCCCTGAACAGCGTTTCTTTGCCCTGTGTAAGTGCCCTTGTTAGTGATCGATTTTACAAACTACCTTAAAACCCCAGGGTATTTATTTTTAAAGGACCTCTCCCCAGTGTCACATTCTTTTGTGTGAGCATAGTTGGTCCTCTTAATTCATGCCTTTTCAGTGTAAGATTTGTGTTTTTTTTGGTTAAGACACTGTTAAAGAACTTTTAAAGTTGGTGTGAGCAGGACATGGAGTTTATAGAAATTCTTGAAAGTCCCAGATTTTCTTTCCTGCTGTAGCTGGGTTTGGAGCGCCAGTCTGACTTCCTCCTTTCCTGTGGGGTAAGGAATTCTTGTAGAGTAGTACTTCCTGTTAAACACCAGAGGCTGGGAACGAACCCTGCCAGGATGGTGGTTTCCTGCTCCACTTACCTGAGCACACTGACCACAGCACCCAGCTCTTTGGGACCACCCAGTGGGCAACCTGTGACATATGTAACTAGGTGCAGTTATTTTCTTACTACTTTTTTAAGGCTTATCACAAGAAAAAAAATGTTAAAACTATTTTTTAGACAACTGTATTAACTTCAGTTCTCAGAATCTGCTCTTCAAGTCTGGGTCACAGGAGCAAGATAGAAAGTTTCACGCCCCACATGCAGACTCTCACACACAGGCCTAAGTTATCTTTAGGGGCCTCTCTGAGCAGCTTGAGGTCACCTATACCTCGGGTGGTAGCTGCCCTGAAGTGTCATGCTTGTTAGGCTTTGCCGCACTCCTCCAGGGACAGCACTTGCTGAACTCCAGCCCAGAAGCAGCTGTGGGCCGACCACCCTCTCCTCATCTCATTTGGCAAGGGCTGTCTTCAGAGGACAGGTCGGTGACTGATTGGTAGTGAATTGTACGGATGGGTGGTTGGTTTCAGCTCAGAGCTCCCTGTCCTGTGGCCCTTTGTGCTGCAAGGGGCCTTTCAGGTTGGCTTTTCCATCAGCACCCTTGCACCTGGGGCAACTCGTGGTCTGTGCCCTTCCCTGTCTGCGCACAGATGAAGTTTCAAGTTCTTGTTCAGAACCTACTGTTCCATCACACGTCATTATCGTACATGTGTTCGAGGACTTGCCCATGTGCTTGTTTAAAGGTGACCTGCGGAGTTGAAATGCATTTAGCATTCTTGGTGTAGACAGACAAAAACATTTGATTCGGTATTCCTGTGATACTGACAGTCTTTTTTTCCCTTCCTTTGGATATAAAGGAGAATTGATTTGGCAAGAAATCCCCTAAAATGACTGGGATTTGGGACTTAAGTTCTTTCCAAATTATTATTTATAATAACAATGGAAATCAGAAGGGAGTTAGGGTTTTTACAGAAGTTACAGGAAAAATATGATGAATGAGGGCCATGATGAAAACATTTCAGGCGGAGGGTCATGATGTGTTGCATGAAAGAGGTGCCTGGGTGTGCCTCCCCGAGTGGCACGTGTGAGAGGGAGGAGGTGTGTCCAGAAGGTGTCCAGCCATTGGTATCAGCCTCTGTGGAAAATAGAGGCATTTATTGAAGAAGATACAAGATACTGTATGTAGGACAATGATGCTTTAGTCCCCCCAAAGTTAGCACCTTGGGAGCTCACACAGTTCTCCTAATCACCATCAGCTGCCCCATCATATTTTTCCCACCTGTCATCGATGGTTTGAAATCTCTTCCCTTTCAAAGGTGATTGTAGTTTTGGAAAAAGCCAGAATTCACAGGTTGCCCAATCTGGACTGTAGGGGGCCGTCCCCTGAGTGTTTTGTTGTTTCGCCAAAAACTGCATGAGATTCGATGTGTGAGTGGGCATGATGACAGGATGGAGCTGCCACTCACCAGTTGCCCAAAGCTGAGACCTTCTGAATCATCTGTCTGAATAGTTTTGGTGGAGGAATGTTCAAGCTTAATGCAAAACTTGATGCAGATCTGTTGCTCTACTCGCTCAGTCATTTTGAATGAGACAGCCACACAGTATGCATGGTCACTCAACAGCGTCTACTGCCCCCACTGACTAGCACAGTGATGTCGTTATTGTTCACTCATGAGCATTCCTGTCCACTCTCCTTGGCTGCCAAGTTACATTGATGTCGCACAACTGTTCTTGTTATACGAACAGTGGCTGGACTTTATTCAGACATACTGTGTACATTTTGGAAAGAATGGGATAAATGTATTCACTTACATTTTTTCCCTAAACTACCTTTGTGCCAGAACTGATAACAAGAAAAGCAGCAAAATTGAAAACGATTAATTTGCACACGTCACGTTGGAAGCAGCCAGCATTACAGGGGAGTAAACAGATTTTCTTGCTCTCTGGGAAGCAGATTTCTCCCCACTGAGACTCTCTCAGACCGAGAGTCTGAGTCTGCATGTGAAAACTAAAAATCAAGTGCAGCTGAGTGACATCTGCTCACATATAATTCGGGCTCTGCCCTGGTAGGTGCCTGGTGTGCAGACGGGCTGCTGTGAGGGGTCAGCTTAGGACTGATCTCAGATTGAGTTTGACTCTTGAAATAGCTAGACCTGTTTCCCTGTATTAGTGGGTCTTGAAACCTTTTAGCTATTAATATTTTAACTGCAGCTTATTCTTAAACATTGCTTCTGGGTTACAAAAAGTCTAGTTTTTCTTCTCAGTGCTAAGCTCTCCCCAGAAGCCGAGCTCTGTGAGAGCAGGGCTCTGTCTGTGTGGGTTCCTGCCAGGTCCCCAGAGCCCAGCTTAGGGAGAAAGGCCATTGAAGTCAATATTTAGTTATCCCATTTAAAAACATTAACCTGTATCCAGCCATCGTTTTAGACAGAAGCCTGTGTAAGCTAGGAGCTGGGTGACAGTATGTGTCACTCTGCCTGGGGTGGCCCGAGGGACACCCCCTACGTAGCCCCCACCCCTGCCTGCCTCCTGACATCATTGCCTGGAGCACCTGCTTTCACCTGCACTAGCCCCCACCCGCTCTGGGGCTCTTGAGAAGGCCCCACCCCCAGCCAAAGTGGCAGCAGAGGGTGGAGGGTGTGAGCATGACTGTGCCCTGGAGGCAGAATATAGTGGCTTAGAATTCCCAGTGAAGAGATTTGGAAAGTAACAAACCACAAGCCACAACCGATCATAGGGTTGATTTACTATTTTACTCATTTATTTTTGAATTTGAGCATATAATGTAAAAAATTAATTGCTACAAGTTCAAGTAAATTCTATTATATTTCGTCCCATTTATTCCTATCATGTATTATAACCTACTAATTAGTGAACTGCTTCTTTTTATTGTATACATTAACACATGGGAATTCTTTTAAAGTGATTTTGTTGTATGTTTTATACCAGCTTTTTATAACAGCTTTATTGAAATATAATCTGCATATCATACAATTCGCTCCTTTCAAGTGGTTTTTCCTATATTCATAGACTTAAGGAGTCATCGCCACTGTCTAATTTGAGGATATTTTCATTATGTCAGAAAGAAACCCTGTGCCCATTAGTAATTTTTCAGTATTGTTCTCACCCTCAGGCCGGGCAGCCACGAATCTGCCTTTCTTGATGAATCTGCGTGTTCTGGACGTTCCATGTGAATGGAATCATGTGGGACACGGACCCTTGTGTTGGCCTCTTCAGTGACTGTGTTTTCATGGCCCCTCAGCACGGCGCGCGTCCGTGCATCATCCATTCGTGCGTGAACCGGCCGCACTCGGTTTCCAGCTAATGGGCATTTGGGTTGTTTCCACTTTTTGGCTGTCATTAATAATGCTTCTTTGAACATTCAGGTACAAGTTTTTGTGTGGACATGTGAATGAATGCACACGTGTGCCAGCTGAAGTACAAAAGTTTTCATTTTGACGAAGTCCAATTTTCTCCGTTTTTGGTTACTGTGCTATTGGTACTGTCGTACCTAAGAACCACTGCCTACTTCAGGGTCACAAAGATTCTTTCTGTTTTCTTCTAAGGCTTTTTAAATTTTTTTTGTTTTTAGATTTTACATCTAGGTCTGTGATCCATTTTGAGTTAAATTTTGTGTGCGTGTGAGATAATAGTTTAAACAGTCTGAACTCAAGTATTTACCTACATGTACTTTGTAGGAATATGTTTAAATTATGTGTTTTGTTTCTTTGTACCGGGAATTATTTGATAGGTTTCCTTTCTATGCGTACGCTATCGAAATTTAATACATTTTATATTATGTTATTTTCTCTAGTTACTGTGATTTGTTGAATCACAGTACCAGGATTTGCCTTCATAGTCCCCCATGTGTGGTGTGAAACCTCATACGCTTGTATGTTTAATTGTGGAATATTATCATTTCATGGGCAAAATAATATATTTCCCTTTACAAATCTCTTAAAATAATATCTAAGAGATGTATAGTGGAAGTGCTTAATTTTTTCCTAAAAAAGTAACCTAATAATCTAGTATGGCAAATACAGTCTTGGTCTCGAGGCCTTTGCTCCTGAGGAGGAGCCCTCCCCCAGGGCCAGCGTCTCATTTCGGAGGCCTGTCCAGGTGATCCTGCCCCAGAGCTTAGCCTAGGGACTGCTGAGGGCTGCACCCATGGCAGGGCCCCCATCTGGTGAGCAGCTCTGTTGGTCTCTTGTTTGCACACATTTGTGTGAGAGCTGATTGTGAGGAAGGGAGAAAGCGCAGACTGCCCCAATTAAGTGCCATTAAGTGTCTGGTTACTTGCAAAATTTGTTTTAGCAGAACAGATCTTGGTATATTTTCCTAAGAGAAAAAATTGTCAAGGCAAAAATTTTTTGCCTTGTGAGGGAGCCACTTATCTTCTTTAGTTTATTTTAATCGTAAGTAGTGGTGGTAGTACAGGTCGTGGTTTCCAGTGTGTCTTCCGCGGGGCAGGGGCTGATGAGGGGGCTCGAGGCCCTGGCTCATCAGATGAGCCTGGACTTGGCATTTCTGCTAGTGGTAGACATTTGGGAGCTTAGGTTTTGTTTCTAAGTAACCTTCAACTAGTTATAAGACCACATTTCTTATCATTGATTTACATATAAGAATGTGCACATATAATCATAGGGCCTAAGTGACTTTATTTTGTTTTTTTCTTGGTATTATGTATTTTTTCCAACTGCCCACATAATCCACATATTCTGTTCAGAGGTGATGCAATATTGCAATGTTATTATGTATTCAATACCTACTGGTGTTTAGGATTATTTTGCATATTGTCCTATTCTAGACAGCATGTTTACATAGTTTTTTATGTGTGATTTACCTGGTCAAAGTGTGTTAGATATTTTAGTGTATTATTTTTAGGTTGTTTGTGGGGACTATTTTTGTCAGTTCATAGTGATGCAGGTTAGGTCTGAGTAATTTTTCACAGCCTCTCAGAAGTGAATTGTTTAGATCACTCTTATGCAGCTTTTAAGTCATCTTTGGGGTAAGCTACTTCTCTCTTCACTGAAGGTTGTACATGCTTTCATGCCTCGTGATGGATTTTAGTTAGCAAAAACTGACACCTTCAGGACTGCATTTCTTTGTTCTGAGCAGACAGGGCTTCTCAGTAGTTGCATTCATTCCCAAACCTGAAAAGTACCGACCTTTTTCGAAGTCAGAATACATGAGTATAGATAAAGCTCTCTTCCCTTCCTAAAAAGCTTGTTTTAGCATGTTATGTGTGAGCTTTCTCAGTTTGCTTTAGCCTTGCTTGGGTGAGATGAACGGCCACTATAAAATCAATAGAGCCCTGGCTGGTGCGGCTCAGTGAGGTAAGTGCCAGTCGCTGATTTGATTCCCAGTCAGGGCACATGCCTGGGTTGCGGGCCAGGTGCCCAGTTGGGAGCGTGCAAGAGGCAACGGATCCATACATCTCTCACACATAGATGTTTTTCTCTTTCTTTCTCCCTTTTACTATCTCTAAAGGTAAATAAATAAAATCTGTTTAAAAAACCCCAAATCAATAGAGCTGCATTATAGAAAATGCAGAAAGAGAGAAACAACCTTGTAACAAAGCTGGTGTTTGGGGCACCTGCTTCATATCTTTGGTGAGCACTTTGAAGATCACTCTTGTGATCATGTGTAGAACATAGTTTTGGCTTCTTTTACTACCAAATATTTTACCCCCAAATTTCCTCCCATGTTATTTAGTGGTATTAAATAATATTCATCAATGGGTATACCATGGTTGCTTGTGTTTTTTTTAAACCACCATTCTTCTGTTACTGAACATTTAAAAATTTGAAAGTATGGATAATTTTTCAGTGAGCATATTTTGGGGGTGGGTGGTGGGTGCCAGCTTTATTTCCTTAGGCTAGATTCCTAGAAGTGGAGTTTCTGGGGGAAAGGGGATGGACATTCAGGGATTGTGCAGACTTTGTTCCCATGGAAGGCGGGTCCACTGCCCGACTGTAAACCCAGGCCTGACCACAGTCTGGAGGCTGAGCTTAACTCCATCCTCAGGCCTCACATTGGAGCCAGAAGCTTATTTTATAACTGGCTTCTTTAACAAGAAACTTTATGCAAAGATGTTTTTAATCAGAACTCTGTGCACATCATGATTACAAGTAGACATGGTAGTTTATAAGCGCATACATTGGAAGAGTATAGGTCAAAATAAGAAGTCCCGGTGGGGTGGGATTACAGGTCATTTCTCCTTTTGTGTTTGTAATTTTCTGCAGTGTTCTTTTATTTTCTTTATGATTAAAGAAAGAGGAAAAGTGCATTTCCAAATTGAGCTGAGTAAGTGGGTGAAACAAACCGAGCCTCCTGAGAAGACCTGTAAGCAGAAAACTGAATCTCTGTTTCTGTCTGTCAGGAGAAAATTCACAGTGTTGGTCAGATTGTAGGTGAAAGGGGAGAGAGAAACTGGCCCCCCATGGCTGTGCCCATTGGGGGCTGGGCATGCTTCAGCTCCATGCTGGTTGCAGGACTTGCTCTGGGCCGGAGAGGGTGTGCAGAATGGGGTGCAGCTTTCTGTGGGAGCTGCTTTGGCCGGCACTGAGGGGCACCCAGTGAGGCCTCTCTTTAGGTGGGGGTGGGGTGTCCTATAAAAGCTTCCAACAGAGAAAATGAGTTATTCATAATGAAACATCTCCTATGGCAGTTTGGCTAAAAAAGTAACTCTTTCTCCTGTTATGAAAAAGATTTTGATAGTTTCAAACCACTTCCTGCCTTGTTAGTCATTCTGTCACGTTTATACTGCAGCTAAGCACATTCTGAAAAGAGTAACTTCAAGATTTACACATTGATTGATGCCCTGATAGCTTCGATTTTAGAACAGTGTGTAGAAATGAGTGGTATTTGACTCAGGTTGGCATATGGATCTGTGCTGTCTGGTATAGTAGCCACTAGCTACTTGTGGCTACTTACACTTAAATTAACACTTTAGTTCTTTAATCACACCAACCACATTTCAAGTACTCAGAAGCCACACAGAGCGAGCAGCTGCCCTATTGGACAGAAGGGATGAAGTTCTGCATCTCTAGCATCACAGGAAGTTCTCTCAAATAGCCTATTCTAGAGGGAAAGATTCTTTTTTCTTTGCATGGTAACATGTGAAATAGTGGTCCAAAGAGCTTAAGAATAGTGTGTATCTTAATCCTTTTTCTAAGCAAATTTGCAAGTTGCAAAGGATACCAAGCTGGAGTGGGAGTGCCTCAGTGAATGAAAACATCCTGGGCTCTGCTTATTTAAAGAAACCTAGAATTTTTGTGAATGAACTAGTCTGTTTAAGTCAATGCCTATTTAATTACATTTGACGAGCTTACTTGAAATATGAGACACTTGTGGTTCATTTAATGGTTATTCTTGAGAAAAGCTAGCCACCTTTGTTGCTGGATAGTGTTGAGCAGGTAGGTATCTGCTTCGCTGAAAAGAGCCTGCTTGGACCGATGATGGGAAATGCAGATTTAGAGCTCTCTTGACAGTGCCTATTTCTTCCCTGTAGGAGAACTGCGGCACATCACCAAGCTGAAGCCCTGGAGCCTCTTTGACGTACTTGTGGAAAAGTATGGGTGGCCCCACGAAGATGCTGCACAGTTTACAGATTTCCTGATTCCAATGTTAGAAATGGTTCCAGAAAAACGAGCTTCAGCTGGCGAATGCCTTCGGCACCCTTGGTTGAATTCTTAGCAGATTCTACAAATACAGCATTCTGAGCTAGCAAATGTTTTCCAGTACATTGGACCTAAATGGTGACTCTCATTCTTTTAACAGGATTACAAGTGAGCTGGCTTCATCCTCAGACCTTTATTTTGCTTTGAGGTACTGTTGTTTGACATTTTGCTTTTGTGCACTGTGATCCTGGGGAAGGGTAGTCCTTTGTCTTCAGCTTAGTAGTTTACTGATCCACTTTCTTCTGGAAACAATAACACGTCTCTAAGCATTGTTTCATGTGTTGTGTAACATTCAGATGTCAGGGGTTTTTTTTTTTGAACAAAAAAACTTTGCCCCTTGTGTTTTGGCAGGTTTTGTAACTATTTATGAAGAAATATTTTAGCCTAATACTATATAATTTACAATCTTAAGAAATTACCAAGTTGAATCGAAGAAATAGCAAGGAAATGTACAATTTTATCTTCTGGCAAAGGGACATCATTCCTGTATTATAGTGTATGTAAATGCACCCTGTAAATGTTAATTTCCATTAAATATAGGATGGGAATTCCGATTTCAGAAAAGCTACCAAGTCTTGAGTGCTTTGTAGCCTAAGTTGCATGTAGCAGACTTAGCTCCAAGGAGTTGTACAAACTTTTCATTCCGTAACAGTCCTTTTCCATGGGATTTTAAACAACGTGGCTCTGGGTTATGTCATTCCTTATATGGCACTTTAAAGAAGAAAAAAACATACTTTCCACTCTGAAGTATATATTGTAATTTAGCATTCCCCTTCCTGTTTTTGCATATTTTAAAAGTACTTCTAAGGGAAAAGAGCAGTTCCCCTTTAAAAATGCGATAGCCTGGTACCATGTGGTGTTGCCTCCTGCAAACACTGTAAGTTAAATTCTCCATAGATTAAACTGGACAAGAGAAATACATTTGGTGTGTGGAATGAAAATATATATATTTTTTGGAAAGTCTTGCTCATACTTGTCTAGAACCAAGTTATGGTACACACAGTTTTCAGTGCACAATGGGCAGAACACTAACGCACACCTCACAGGTAATAGTGAGCGTGTTCATTCCGTAGGCATTTTTGTGTGTAACCATAGCCAATTTTACTAGCTTTTTGATTATCTTTCCACACACTGAAGTTGAGAAAATGGTTTCCCTTTGCAGGTTACACACAATTTTGTTTATGCGTTTCCTTAAAATTGTAGAATCCAAGACACAGACCATAGTACGCAATACAATTTTAGAATGTAATACAAAGAGGTATATTTAGCCTCTTTTAGAAGTCAGTGGATTTGACTACCAGTTGTTTTTTTTTTAATTTTACATTAAGGTGCCTCCTTTTTCTTGACTTTGTCCATTAACAATTTATTCATATGCCTTTGCAATAACTAGATTGTGAAAAGATAAGTGTTGTAACAATAATCCATTGTTTGAGGTGCTTGCGGTTGTTTTAAAAATTAAAATGTTTTCAGGTTTTTTTTTCCAGACATTGCCTTGATCATTGGCCTGTATTTGAATCGATAGAACCAACATTTACTATCCATTCAGTGTAGTGTACCCAAAACTAAAGGAAATACCAGCATTACCACTGCAGGGAATGTAGTTCTGTAACATGAGAAGTAGGCTTTATATGAGGCAATTATTCATTGTCTTACAAGGCTATAGAATATAGATTTAGAAAAAATGCTGTAGTGTATAGATTTAATGCCTAGAATTTCAATGATTCTTTCATTTACGTTTTATGAAAAACATAATTACACTGAGCATTGTAAATTTTCTAACAGTGTTCACTTTGAGGGAACAAGAGACATAGTCAGTCCTCTTTGGAGTTAGCACTGTATCACATATCACTGCAAGTTGGAATATACACACCCTCATTTATGAAATGTGCTTCTAAGTTTTTCTAATGAGGCTTTAAGCTACCACGTGGGTTCTATGGCAGATGGTGGTTATCTACCATTTCCACTGGAACCATTCTTATAAGAACCACAGAGTACATTTTATGTCTTCTGTAAGTCTCTTAAGAATTTTTGTCAGGGCTATAGCACACTTGAATGAAATTTACCTAATGCAGTTTCAACTCTTAGAAAATAAACTCAATTATGAATTTTGTAAGGATCTGTCCTTTATGATAAAATAGTGTAACTAGTTTACAATGTAAAAGACAACTGTTCTACAAGGAATATACATTTGTATTAGGTATAGTATGGTTTTTAGCAGATTCTTGGTGGCCCAAGCTAAGTGAGAACTGCTAGTTATGAAAAACACTGTAGCCAGCTCAGTGATTTTAGTTGAATGTTCTATCTTTTCCTCTAGTCCATGTGAAGTCTTCATGGAAATGACAAGCAGTGGATTACATACATGATTATAGCAGGTTCAGAAGCTGGCTGTCTGGAAATTAGAATTGCCCAAAGGCAGAGAAAAGGTGGATATAAGAGCTTCAAAAACAGGCATTAATTTTTAGGTGAAAACTGATTTACTAACTTGCTTCTTCCTATGTCTGGATCATATGTAATTAACTACTGCTTCCTACAGGGGTAGAGAGCTTCGGTTTGTATCTACAGTTGGAATTCTTAAGTTCCACTTTTTTTCTTCCATTAATATTTTTAACTTTAATTTTTGGTAAAGAACAGTACTTGAGGTAAAGGACAGTATTGTGGAATCAAAGACTTTACAGAAGAGATTCTGCATACATTATTTATGTAGTAGGCAAATCTGAGGAATTAAGAACCCTTCCAAGAGATGAATATTGGTACTTCACTATGCTTAGTTAACTTAGCTGTACAGTGTTTGAAACGGTCAAGATGGGTGATGTAAAGACATTTTTTCTTGGACAAGTGTTTCTTTTGATAAAGTAGACTTTTGTTCGATAAAGGCAAGGATGATAAGGTTGGCCCACATTTTTTAAAAAACTTGAAGCTGATTAGGACTGATCCCCAAATGCAGCTGTATTAATGTACTATCATAGGCTAGTTTCCAAAAGGAAATGGAGCTTTAAAGTGTAAAACATGACTTACATTACTGCCAAATCCTAGTCATTTTAAGTCTGTTGACTTTTTTCTTCTCCATTGCGCAGTATTTGTATACTGTGCTAAATTGTGTCAAGTAACGATGATGAAAAAAGTGTTGCCATATAGTGCCATTACTCTTAGTTATACTTAATCCTCCTGAGGACAAAAGAATTTTTTATTTTACCAAAATTACTAGCATAGTTCAGTAGTAAAATATTCACTTGAGAGGCCATTTTCATTTCACTTGAAAGATCGAAGAATAATGCCTTTTCCCTTCAGTTTAGTACACCCAAAACAAATTTTTAAAATGTCCTCTTTTTCAGATGCCATTAGCTAGATGGTAAATGTTAATTTAAGGTTTTAAACAACTTTGATTAACAGGACCTGTTTTAAAATGTACAAATTAGATGTCCCTGTGTGTTTAGACAGGTATTCCATATTGTCAAATAGTTGGTGTAAATTAAGGTTTGTAACTCTATCTTGTGTGATGCTTTAATGGTACGGGTTCATTTTGCATGAGGGCAGGCATACAGAACATTTACATGTTTCCTATGGCTCTTGCTCCTGCAGAAATGACAAGCAGGAACAGTACAGAAGTCCTTACTGCCTCCTGATCTTGCTACAGTCCAACTGAGCTAGTAGCTGCTAAAGAAAATGGAAGGCTACTTATAAACTGTATTCAAAAGAAAACTTTCATAAAAGCACTTGCTTAAACAGACCCCAATCTCAGAAGTTGTACAAGACAATTTGGTAAAACTGACATAATTGTGATTTATTAACATGAATTAAAATGCCCAACCAGTGCTTCAGTGTGACAGTATATTTAAAATAAAAAAATTAAAGGCCATATACTGTACTACTTTCACAAAGATCACACAGTTTTGTAAAGACTTGTAATATGTACAATGCTATATATCAAATGAAAAAAGCTGTAAGCAATTATATACGCAAAGGAAATGCAGTATTTACAGTTTGTCAGGAGACATTAAAAATCATCTATACATTAAATTACATTTTGCTTGCAAATAACCGGTAAAACAAAAAGAGCCATGTCCACACCAAACTATAAAAATCTGTATTGCATTTTTCATATCTAAGATGCACTCACAGAATTGCTGAAGGAAAAAACGAAAATCCTCATACTGCCATTGCTTAGCTCTGTACTTAATGCATATGTATAAAATAATACAGAAAACATTCACTAAATGAATTTAACTGCAACAGAATTTAATCATGTAGCATCAGTTCTACCAGAAAAACAGCTGGAATGTTCGCTTACAAAATAAAGATACCTAATACTGGTTTAATAGCACATTTTTAAAGGAATTTTAAAAAGCAAAAATGGGAAAGATATAATGAAAGAGCACTGGTGTTTGTTTTTCATTTGTTTTAATACAAAGTTTCATGTACAAGCTTTAAAAAGTACCTTAACAGGTACATATGAAATATACAGTTTATCTTACAGGAACATTTTTAAAAAATGTTTTTGGGAGTCCATTTTAATGCCACCCTGAACCATGGTAATTGTTCTGAAATGTTGGTGGCACCTGTGCTCTGTGAACTGGAATCTGTCCAGGCACTGGAGATGCCTGCTGAGGTCCTTGAACCCCGTGTGGCAGAGCCACAGAGCCAGGATGAGGACAGAACCCTGAAGCAGGTGTTGGAATACTGTTTGGTCCTTGGGGCTGGAGATGAGGACCTGCGACTGGTAATGGACAATGTGGCCCTGTTCCAGAAGGCTGGTGTTGGGCTCCCGGTCCCAAAGTGGTGTGATGTGTAGCCTGTGAGGGATACGGTGGTACAGCTGGATGAGCACTTGAAGGAAAAAGTGGAGGTCCTTGATGGGGTGGATGGTGTAAGGCTTGAGCTGATGTGGTATGATGCCCGGAAGCCAAAACACTGGAAGGCGGAGGAGGAGGTGGTGGGGGTGGTGCTGAATTTACAACATGCTGGTGTTGTGCTTGTAGACCTTGGAGTCCTGTGGAAGGATGGGGTGGTGGATGGTGATGAGGGGCAGGAACAGGAGGTGGAGGGGGTGGTGGCAAATGGTGTCCAGCAGTTTGAGCATGAATATGTGACCCAGGGGTGACGGCATGAACAGGCCCTACTACATGTGCTACAGAGTGTTGCTGATGGGAACTTGGCTGTTGTACAAGGTGTGGTCCTGGAGCAGGTGGAGGTGGAGGAGGGGGTGGGACGACAGCAGCGGAAGTTGGATGGTGAATGGTAGGGTTCTGAGAAGGCAAAAAATGCCCTGGAGTGACGTGGTGTCCTGGAACTGTTTGCTGGCTTGTGGTGCCAGGAAGTGCTTGATTTGGTCCTGATGTAAACACAGTTTGTTGGGAAAGACTACCTTTAAGCTGATTATAATTCTGAAAGTTTGCAGAGGGCTGCTGGTTTTGATAATAGGAAGAAGGAGGTGGAGGGGGTGGAGGGGGTGGTGCCGCGTTGTTCAGACTTTGTTGGTTAAAGGGACTGTAGGTTGCCGAAGATTGTCCTGAGGGTGTCTGTGTAAATAACGCTCCTGAAGTTGCCTGCTGAGTGTTGGCTTGAAGGTTCTGTGCTGCTGGATAAAAGTTCCTCTGAGGCTCTCGCTGAGGCGTTCCAACTTGAGGTGACTGTGAATGGTGCGGCCGGTAGGGAGATCCTAACTGCTGTGAAGGAGGCTTTGGTGAAAGATAACCGTGCTGGACAGGCGTATGAGGCGTAGATGACTTTGGAGGGTTTTCTACATGAGGTGATGGAGGACAGTGCAACTTCACTGGTGCAGAGGGCAGCTTTTGTGAAAGCTGCTCAGATGAATTACGAGCAAGTGGCTGAGGAGGATGATTCTTTGAAAGTGCTTGGGTATTATTTAATAGCTGTTTTTGTTGGAGTTCTGTTTTCAGGTGAACACCATTCTCAGCTTCTGCCACCATACCTGTTGCCTCCCACTGGGAATCTGATTTTGTGAGTATTTTCCCATGTGGTTGAACAGGAATTACAGGTCCCGGTGAACCAGGCTATGAAAAGAAAAACGAATCATATAAACTATTTCATAAACTTTAAGAAACAGTTTTATAAAATATATTGGTATTTATTAATTACAGAGGATTGGGGTATTTAGAGGATTGGGGTATTTAGCTAATTCAAGAAGTTATAATAATAAATAAGCTTAGACTAAATTCTCCTGGTTTAATTTTTATTAAAGACAAGTTAAGGAAATAATGATCTTTAATCTGCTTTTTTCCCTTAAGTAATGATACCTTTTTGGGGGACTTACGGTGGAAAACTCTAATAACCCTAAACACCAGGTTTCAATTCCATGAGTGAAACCCCTACACCCAACCTATGATAAATTGGTTGGGGTAAATAAAGTTGTTCCCCCTAAACCATTCTGGTTGTATCATCTTTCACAAATATAAAATGATATAAATAATGCTCAAATATAAATAATCCAAGTACAAGATTACTTAAATGTATGATGTTCTTTAAGGACAAACAAAAAGGAACTCAATCTCAGATTCCTCATCTTTAGTTTCCACAGTTTCTGCCACATTAGATGATCACATCTTCAGGATCCAGGATGCAGAAAGCATTTGTTTTAAATAAATGTCATCTTTAGAGAATTTCATGAAAAGACTGTGAATTTCCTAACTAGCAACAGAATAGGGGTAGGACTCTTGGAGAAAATGCAAGCTACTGCAGTACATTTAGAGCATTAAAAAATTTAGTTAAATATTAACAAGAAAAAAATTAGTCAAGTATTAACAAGAAAAGTGTCTAGAAATCAGAAACATTATTTGACACAGCAGAAAAATCTGTGTGCATATTACCATCTACTTTTCTGAATGGCCATGTTCGACGGTCAATGTTATTTACCTTGCTCATTTTTGGAGAGCTTTTACAAGTATTTTGAGAAATATCTGGGGACAGACATTCATTTATAGTCATGGGTTCTAGGTTTTCAGGTTCCAGATCTGTAAAGCAGAAAAAAGTATAGTAAGTACAAAATTCCGTGATGTGTATATTGCCTTTTACTAACACTATGAAGCACTGTGCATTCTACTATTCAAATCAACTTTTTATAAAGACCCTCTCCTTTCTAACTTAAAACCACAACCCTGATAGGTCATCTGCTTACTGACCTTCCATTAGTTCACTGAAAGAAGGGACTGGGCCCTTGGGTTGCAACTGGGGAATGTGATTTGAATGAGATGAAGGTGAAGACAGAACATGACTCGGTGAACATGGGACACATGGTGATTCTCCCCCTAGAGATGAAGCAGAAGCAGACCCAAAGAGAACATTAGAACTGCAAAGAACGAGGGTGCACAGTGATTACCTGACTCCACTCTTTGGCAACAGAACAAGCTCACTTACCACTATCTTTATCTTTTCGGTGATCACTGAGAAGTAAAGCTCTCTGGTAACTCCTTTCTCTCACCTGCTCCACTGAAGTTGAGGCAGTCCTTTCAAATAAAATCATATCATTAATTCAAAGAAGCTACTGCTAGTTAGATTATTCTTTGTCCCCTGATGGTCAAAACATGCCCTCTCAGGGCAAGACTTTTCGTTCTTTTGGGAAAACACTTTGGTGTTCAGCTTTGAAAACAGCACCTCTCACCCCCTCAACAGCTTTCAAAACTTGAGATTTTCTCCTCATTTATTTGAGTTACTCAGACTCCATTGCTTTGTTTTAATCAATTTCTTGGTGAAAAGGAGGGGGGTGTTGGAGGGTAGTGTACTAACATTCAGAATGTCGCTTCAGGTTACCAAAGGTTATCAAAGATACTGTACAAATGACCTTGTGTCTGAATTGCAAAGTCAGAGGAAGCCCTCAGGGGGCAAGGGGGGGACCAAGGAGCAAAGTGAATGTGGTCTCCTGCCCTTTGTCAAGACCCATCCTACATCCACCTGCTCCTGCTGAAGAAACACTATACTTGGTTCTTTCAAGGTAACTGGTAAAGAAACTGCAAGATATTGACTAAGATAAAGGTTCTTTGGCGAGGAATTTTTATGTGAAAACTGTCAAGGAGTAAACACAATGAACCTTTGACAACACAGACAAATGTGTAACTGGAAGAGGATCTTTGAAAATGATGTTTGTAAACCTCTATTTACTTAGCTTTAAGAGAAAGACATTAACAAAACCTGTTCTTTTCAGAATAGCATACTTCAAATATTTACACAATGAAGACTATTTTAATTATAAGGTATTCTTGTAGTTTTCAAGGTAAAGTTTATAAGGTAAACTTGTAGTTTTCAAGTGACCAATTAGGTTTTTAAACAGGCTTACCACTGAACTTCTGGTTCATTCTTCTCAGTGGCAGAAACTTCCTTAACTGCACAGTTATTGCTGGTTTCTTCCGAAGAAGCATTATAAACTGTAGCTGGTGTTGGTAAAGATAGGCCAGCAGTGCTTTCTACCTGCTCCCCATTTTCACTCCTGTTGGCACACCCATCACCATTGTTGCTCAAGTTCCCACTTGCTTGAGGTGATGCACTAACCAGTGGAAAGTGTTCCGTCTTAGAGCCACTTTTCCTAGCTTCCCGTTGTCGTTTACGGTATTCTAGTAGGGAGACCTTAAGGAAGACAAAAAGGAAATATTTTACTCTTGTTTTATATGTCAGTCAATCTATTCTTTTTTTATAAAGAGAATTACTACATTTATATTAGGAAAATTATGTAAAATAATTTGATTTTGAACAAATAATAACAATAATAATTATTATTATCAAATGCCTGTTATATGCCAGGCATTGTATTTAATGATTTACATACATTATCTCATTTAATCCTCACAACAACCCTATGAAATAGGTATATTATCATCCCCATTTTACAGATGAGGAAATTGAGTAACTCACTCACTCAAGGTCACACAGCTGGTGAGTGTTGGAGCCGGGATTCGAACCTAGGTCTTACTTGAAAGCCCGTGCTCTTTCCACTATACTACATTGCTTCCCACAAAGTTGCCAACTGGACTCTGTTACAAAAATTAAAAGCACACATCACTAAAATTCTTTGACTTATAAAGCAATAAGCCTATTAACAAATAAAATACGTGTTGTGGTTTCTCCCATTTTTCTGAAACAAGGCATTCTAATTGTCTTGCTTACGTATGCCAAATGAATGACAGTGTTAAGTCAGGGAATTATATAATATTTATTCAAAATACAAGTAATACTGTGGAAAGGCATTTTTTTATGCAAGACTACCTGTTCTACATAAAGTAAGGGTAGTAACACAAATATTATACAGCTTTGTTTATTTGGTAGGGATTACTCTTTTGGTTAAAATAATCATCTCAAGATTTCAATTTCTGAAACCATGCTCATTATAAGAAATTTTCCACATGGTTAGAGTGTTTTACTTCTCTGTTGACATTTTCTAATTAACTGGACATTTACAAAAGGTTTAAAAATGTACATATCAAAAATTCAACTTGAATAACTATATGAATGCCTTACATAATGCATACAAAAGCTAGTTATTACCCTCAAGAGGAGTATGAAAAAAACACTATTAAAAGGACTATAAATCTTTAAATTTGTAACCTTTTTCTTTTGTGGTGGATTCTGGGGAGTGCAACTTCCGTCGATCAAATTGTCATTAACAGTCCGTCCGAAACCAGAAACAAGCCCATCTTCTGAAGTACAAAACACAGGTGTTTCCATAAACATGCCTCTAGTATCATCCTGCATCAGGCACTTTGACTCACTTATTCGGAAGCCTCCTCCAACCTCCAACTGATGTGAGGGTGTCAGGTCCCTCAAGTTAGAGTTTACTGAGAAGTTAACGCCTGTTCTGTCAGGACTCTTTACCCAGGAAGAATATATTGTGCCCCGTCCAGAGTGAGTAGATTCCAGTTGGCTGTTAGAATCAGTCCTGTCGTGTGTAGGTGTTTCCATGCTTTTATGTAAGGCAGTTTGCTCGATTGCATCAAGTCCCAGTTGGAGTTCTGAGACAGGCTCCTTTTCTCCAGGGCACTGCCTGTTGACTTCAGTCCTACTCCTCGGGCTGGTATAACCAATAGTCTTTATTTCTTGCAGACCCAGTTCAGTTAAATTAGAATTTCTGAAAGGCCCCAATGTTAACATGGTTGAAGATCTGTCATATCCCTGTTTACAGAATACAAAAAAAATTATATGACCACATCTTGAGACTGATACTAATTATTAAAGCAAAGTAAGGATATTAGAGAAAAGTCACCAATTTAAATAACCTTTTTGAATACTTGAATAATCCCTTACCTCTTGACTATAAGTGCGTCTCTTAATTTCTGGAGAACTTTCTGGGGAAGAAATATTCTACATAAAAAGAAATAATTACAATTGAAAATTAAAATATGTAATTCCTTGATATTTGTAGAAATGAAAACTTAAAATGAGAAACTAGTACATAAACTTTGGCTTCAAACTTTGTTTTTATTTCCATTTCCCATAAGATCATTTGCTTTAAGGTCAATTTGATATATAGTCACTGAGTCTGACCTCTGTATCAGTAAGATGATGGTTACATTCATTTTAGTAAAAATAAAACTAAAATTTACATAAATGCATATTGTAAATTTTCTTAGTTTCTTAAAAACTTTCTAATTTCAGTAAACCAGTTATTTAAAAGGGGAAAATACAAGCTATTAAAATATTCCCATCCCCATGAGTTAGATTTTTTTTTTCATTTAAATTTCTCACCTCAAAGTGCATGGTATTTCCGGGTGTGCCAGGAGTTACTGGGGTAACTGGTGAATATATGGGCTTATAACCATTTCTACAAGTTTCATCATCTGATTTTATTCGTGGAGGAGTGGCAAATGATGGGTCCGTGGAAGAAATATCTATGTGAGTTGGTGTAGCATAAGGTGAAGGAGTAGGTGTAGAGGTTTCTGAGAAGGCAGAATCTAGCAACTGATAAAGTCTTCGTTTTTTTAGTGGTGTAGTTAAATCTGTTGGGTAAAAGAATTTATAAGAAATAATACTGTTGGTATTTGTTATGAAGATCAAAACCTCAACAACAGAAATAATGATGACTTTCATCCCCAAACAAGTTCAGGGTTTTTAAATTACTAATATGAAGCAATCTCTCCCTACCCCCCAACTTAGTGAATAACTAATTTCACTGTTAGCATGCATTATCTTGCCAGAAAGCTTACAGGCCTAGGGGGTCTCTAAGAAATCTTAGAAGTAGAGATGTTAATTTAATTGATTTGTAAGAGTCCTTTTTACTTTTTAAATCTGTTTGAAGATCAGCCAACCCAAAAGTCGAACAGTCTAAAAATTCAACCATTAGCCCAACATCCATGGTAGTGCAAATTAAGGCTTTCATGTCTACCTTCATCCAAAAGGTTAGAGGACAGAAATGAGAACATACATGTAATAAAGTGCTTCTTTTATAAAGTATATCATCGTAACTGGAATGTGCCTGTTTATATAAAATAATACACATCTGGCCATATTCTTCACATTAAAACAACTCTGAAAAAATGGTACCTGGAAGGGAACAGCTTTCATTTAATAGTAGTGGACTTTTATTTTCACCATTGACTGTAGGACTTCTGGATCTTTCTTGACAGGATAAACTAAATCTATGTAAAATTGTTGAGTTTTCTTCTTCTAGAGCTTGCTTCAACCATCGCTGAAATACATTAAGCAATAAATGAATAGAAATTGATTTGTCACTGTTTATATAGCCTATGACTGTAGAGCCGATTCCAAAAGCATTTATTTCACTACCAAAAATGGTAGTGAGCAATGAGATTGACATTTGGCTCATCACAGAGTTTTATATCCCAAAAAGGTTTACCTTCTTGCATGAGCCAGAAATGTTTTCAGTAGGTTCTTTTCTTCTCCTTTTTTCTGAAAGGAATGGTGAAGTAAACCTAATATAGTGCTTAGGAGTAGAGTACACATGGGGACTGTATGCAAGACCCGGTAGAGAATTAAGCTGTGTAGCCAACACTTCAGGATCCGTGGTGATGCGCAGAGGCCTTTCTGAAACGCTATCTGAGGGTTTTCCTGTCTTCTCATTCTTCTCACTTAACCACTCATTGACCAAGTGCTAGAGAAGAGAAAAAACTGGATTACTATACAGATTCTCCTATAGAATATGCTAATACACAATTTGAAATGGATGTGTTACCTAAAATGATGTCCCCCCAAATCCACATCACTGTACGTTTCCTTGGTTATCACTATTCTTACCCCTATTTTTTTTAATACACAAAACACATGGTAACTTTCATAAAACAGTAAAATCTAAGACACTTCAGCACCATCTTATAAACATAAACACTAAATTTAGGTTTGTTACTGCTACTATTATAGGTATAAAATTTTCACTGCTTTGTTCAAAAAATCTCATTTGGGGTGGTGCTTTTCTGCTTGGCTGCCCATTAGAACGGGCAGTAAATCTCCAGATGGAGATTGACTAATGCATATACATTTTTTTTTAAAAAAAAGCTGTCAGCATTGACAATCACTATTTATTGAAGGTGTGTAACTGGTGCTATAAATTTATTTAAATTCCTAATCATTTAGTCAGGTAATAATTAACAAGCAGGGATGATGTCATAATTGTAACCAAGAAAGTAGCTTCTTTTTTAAATATGAGTTTCCCTCCACTAATCAAAATCACAAAGAAAAGTTTCTATTATTTTTTTGTCCTTCCAAAGTGGGCAAAAGTAACTGCTCATTGTCAACACAAGTAATGGTTTGTTTGACCATGATCTGTGATGCAGTAAAGAGAACACAAACTTCAAATGAAACAGAACTGTGTTTAGATCTTATCTCCAACTAACCCTCTGACCCGCCATTGAAGTGTACTCCAGGGTTCATCCTAGACGTTTACTAACTCTGCTCCTCATGGTTTCATAGCACCTACAAAGTACTGAATTTGTTAAGAACAAAAACAAGATAAATTAAGCTTGAAAGTATTTTGATATAGAAATGTATGAGAAGGATACATTTATTATCTCTCTCTCTGCTCCATCCAGTCTATTGCACTCTATTTGAAAATGGGAGAAAACCAGAAGCTTCATAAAAGATGTTCTGTTATTTCTGTACTCAGGTTGGTTTTCAGTAAATAGTTTCCCATAACTGCTTCATTAAATTTGACAGTAAGTTTTCAAAGATTTTTTTATGTATTGCTCCAAAACTATTCTTTCTTATAAATTTTCATGTTCTTAGTATATTCTATGGAAATCCAGAACTTCCTCACATTTACTTCTTATACTCTGCATGTAATATATAGTAAAAATACACAGATAAAAAGAGATAACAACTAAAACCAGTTACTTCTGATAAGTGTAAAATTAGTACACAGGGCAGGCAAAATTCTTTAAAGAAATCCTGAATTGCAATAGTAAAACCAAGCCTTGACAGACTCAGTATTATGATTGCTTTTATAACAGTAATGCAAATGTTTACAGTAACTGATTTTATAGTTTTCCAATTCTCATCCTTAGCTAAAATGTATAAAAACTATGCCTCTTTCTTATGAGATGTTGCATATTTAACATAAGACAGATGTTAGGAAACAGCTCTTACGTTCACTGAAATTCATACCTTCTTTGTTTTGGGGTACTTAGTAGGACATTTATTAAGTGCTGGAACTTCAGATTCCGTAATTATTTCTGTAAGTGCAGTTTCAGTTTCTGGCTCTATTGCAAGTACAGTATGTTCAATATCATTTTGTTGTGAAGTAACTTCTATATCAGGAGAAGATGGCTGGATATCTGAACACATGCTGACAGTTCTGTGTCTCCGACGCTGCTGTCCAATGTGAGTCCTACTGCGAGAAAAACTTTTTCTCTGTTTTGTTCTATTCACTTTGGCAGGAGTTGGCTTGCTAGCAGTTTCTTCTTTTGCTTGTTCCTAATTCAAAATACAAGAGAATGGAACTTTTAATACTATTTTACATAAGTGAGAAGTTTAACAGCACTAATCTATTTCAGAAGCTAACTTTCCCAAATATATGAACTCCAACATATACTAAGTTGATATTATTAACAATATTCTTACTCTCAAAAACAAAACAAGCAGTCTTATGTCTCAAGTCTAATAGGACTTATAGGACTTGAAAAATGCTATTGGAAGGCTAACATCAGCCCTATTATTTCTGTTGTAACAGCTGGTTGGGGTTGTCTCACAAAGCGAAAGAAAGGTCGAAGGTTTGATTCCCTGTCAGGGCACATGCCTGGGTGGTGGGTTCAGTCCCCACTGGGGGCACGTACAGCAGGGAACTGATCGATGTTTCTCTCCCTCTCTTTCTTCTTGCCTTCCCCCTCTCTCAAAATAATTTTTTTAAAAGAAGCTAATATCAGACATTAAAAATTCTTTATAAAGGTAATTAAGTTGGATGTGCAAATTTTATTAGTGTTTAAAAGTGAAAATATAACTGGGCCTGAATAATAATACCTGAATAACTTCAGCATCACTAATAATCTGTGCATCTTTACACTCTGTTTTAACTTCAGTTTTGGCTGTGCTGATCCTTTCCAAAGCTTGTTCTCTTCTTTTCTCTCTTTTTTCCAGTCGGGCAAAAGCTTGCAGAATTGCTTCCATTTTCCTTTCTTCTCTTGTCTATGAAATTTAAATTTTAGATGACATAAATATCATTACTCTGAACTAAATTCAAAAGTCCAAATGTTTATGGCAAATTCAGAAAAGATTTTATGATATTGTTAGCAAATCATTTCTATTGATGATAAGGGGAACACATACTCATTTGAAGTATTTCAGATTCCCACACACCTCGGCTAAGCTCTGACATTACACATATATTTAATGAGAGGAACACTTGGATGATTAAGGGTAAAGCAAAACAAAACAGAAAGCCTCAAAAAAAATCCTATATTGCTTTACTGAGCTGAAAATTGTTTTTCTCAATAATACAAAAGTCTGCCTTTTTTAAGATTTAAAGTTCCTATGTTGAAAAGGTTAAATTCCTATAAACTGAAGTTAATATATTATTGACGTGTGGTAGCAGGATACTGTGGGGTGAAGTCCCAGGTTCAAATTATGACTCTTACCAGTCATTACCTTGATGATCCGAGGCAACTTAACGTTAACCTTCTGAGCCTCTTATAAAATGTGAGAAATAATACTTAAACTTTACTGAGTGTTACTGATTTCAAATAGAAAATAGGTATTATGTTTTTCAACAGTACTTGGAAAACAGTAGGCATTCTACACATTATTACTTTTACTTTGGCTGTGCTGCCCTCTGTTATATTCTAATAAGGCATTCCTCTATCTTCTGCTTTCTGTCTAACACAGTTCAAGACAGGGACTGAGAAACATGAAGAGTTTCTTTGAGCATCAGTTCTCTTTGGAGAGAAAATAGTAAAACTAAGACCCAGAGACTTGGTCAGTGGGTGTGGCAACTGCTTCCTTCAGCTTTTAGCCCGAAACTGGAAGCATGTTTGTCAACTGTCCAGTTCTCCACATCGAAGAACCAGGCCGTGAGGCTCAGATCCATTGTGTTTCCTCTGTTGCCATTGATGTAGGGGAGAAAGATCAGAAACTCGGTCTGGCTGCATGGTCTTTTCCATGTTGGGGCTTTAGTTCCAGTAGTTACAAGCAGAGAGGCAAGCAAGCATCAAACACACAATAGAACCTATTGCTTACTCTTTTCTGTATACTTTTTCTTTGTTACACTCAGTAAGGAAACAAAGTAGTATGTCAACAAAACTCCTATGATATTACCTATAAGTTTCTAGGTAGGTAAATTTCCATACTGCAAATGTGTCACTCACAACATGTATTACCCTTGCCCTCTTAATTTTACTGGTAAGGAAACAGGTCCAAAGAGGTAAGATTACTTGCTCATAGATACATACCTGCATCTTAAATAAATAGCACAGGTAAAGAAAATAAGAAAAAAGGTCTTTTTTACTAGAACTGGGAGTTTTAAGCTGAATTTCTTCCTTAGAAAATTCCTCCCTGATCTTTTAAAATCATTTCATTCAACCCTCTTTTATCTTATGACTCTCTATAAAAATCCCTGTCTCCATATATCAGGGCTTTTCTAAAACCCTAAATTTAGAAATCTGGAGTAACTGAAAAAGGTAATTTTCATAATTGTGTCACCTGTTCAGTGAGGATGGGTGTGGGGAGACAAAAGTAATTATTAATTATTTTGTGTTTATCTCTTTAAAAAACTTTACATCTGGGAAAAGAACATTCTTCAAGAAGAAACAAACTTCAATTTGCCTTATTAGCAAGGATCATTTCATGTGTTAAAAGAAAAATTACAAGCCAGGCACCCAATGAAGATATGTTCTATATCATGATTATCCAGGATTTTCTATGATGAATATGAATTTGTGCCAAAAGTAGTTTCTTTAACATAGTTCAGTATTCACTTGTTTCAGATTGGTGAATGTCAGGGTCAGACAAAATTATTTGATATAAAAACAAAACTCATTCAATTAAAAACTGAACTCTCTTTTAAACAACAACTAATTCCTAGTCAAAGCAAAATATTTAGAGATGACTCAATCTTTTTGAGCTGGTTAGGATCTTAAAAAAATAATATAGTCCTTGAATATAGTCCTATGCTGCTTAAGAAATCCAAGCTCATGTGCATTAAGTGACTCACTTAAAGGTAGTGCCATAATTATTATCCAAGTTACCTGGCTCCTGATTTACTCTTTCCAATTAACAGCCACTGACACTCTGCATAAAACAGAATAAAGCAAAACTGTTTCTCGTTTACAAAAAATGTTAACTGAAAGCACCAAACAGATACCCTAATAGCTTTAATCCAGTTCCATCTTAAAACACAAATGTTGAAAATATATGATATCTGATTTTCTACATGAGAAAAATCAGTGCACTTAATCTACTTTTATTTTAAATTCTTTAAGGTTCATGGTATTTAGCTTTTATATTCACCACTCCATCTACTGCCTTCTTTGATGCATAACCAGCTATGCAGTATCTAATGACTGAAAATTTACCATTCATGTGGTAGATGTAACTGGAAAATAACAATTTTGTATATAACTTGAAGTAATTACAGCTGTTTAGGGAATTAGAGAAATTGGAAGGCCTAATCAATCTCAGTAGACTGCCCATAGACCCTAACATCTGTGCTTAATGTAGTTTATTTAGGTCATATTTGTCACAAAAGACCATTACTAAGACCTGTATATTCTATAACCATGACTCTTTTCAAGCCGATGTTTGTCCACACCTCAAAGTCATTTTATTTACTGAGCTGGACAATGGAGAGACCCCGACAGAATTAGAATCAGATAGGGTTGACTTTCAGGAATACTACATGATTTCTCGAAACACTGTTAATGCTGGAGTGTTGGGTGCTAAACTAAACTATGAAGGACTCTACTGAGCCCTACTTACAGGATGCTATTATGACATCATAATTTATATAGAAGCAAATATATACTAATTCCCTGTAAGCAAAAAATCTGCTTAGTAATATTCCTTTATAGGATTTTATCACTTGAGGAAAATTTTGACACTTATTTCAAATCTGCTTCAATGTGGAGCACAGATTTAACTTGATACAATTTTATACTTGGAAAAAAGCTGGAGATCATCTAAGCCTCTTAGTCAACAAATGTGGGAGACCTAATGTCAGTATAGTTTAAAGATTACTTAATACAGAACATGAATCAAAATTTTTTATAATATTGCAACTGAAAAAATACACCTCACTCAGTGAGTTGTTACAATTCATCCCAATTAGAGCTATCTGGTCATTTGAAACTCAGTAAATGTAAGCTTACATACTATGGATGCTCCATACATAGTAGCCTTCACAGGATATTTGCTAAGTAGTATATAAGAACTGAGAAGGAAAACAAAGTCATCTAGGGAGTTCTGCTTCAATTTTTTACCTTAGTATTGGATAGGAAAGAGATTTTCTTCAAAACAGCAACAAAAAAAACTTGTCTTTTAAATGAAAGGGACCCCTGGCTGGTGTGGCTCAGTGGACTGAGTGCTGGCCTGTGAACTGCAAGGTTGCCGGTTCGATTCCCAGTTAGGGCACATGCCTGGGTTTGCAGGCCAGGCCCGCGGCTGGGGGCATGTGAGAGGCAACCAGTTGATGTAAGTCTTGCACATCAATGTTTCCTCCCTCTCACACCCTTCCCCTTTCTTTAAAAATAAATACAATCTTTAAAAAATAACAATAAATGAAGAGGAAAGGGCAGAGCCAACTTTCCATGTTATCATGTTCTACAGACTTTAGTGAACTAGAGAAATTAAAAGATTCCTTAAGTAACTTTCCTTATCCTTTTGAATAGGAATTAGAAGTTGTATTGATTTTTAAAAAATATGCCCTAGCTGCTATGGCTCAGTGGATTGAGCACCAGACTGCGACTTAAAGGATCGCCAGTTCGATTCTCAGGGCACATGCCTGGGTTTCAAGCCAGGTCCCCAGTGGCGGGCACTCAAGAGGCAACCACACATCAATGTTTCTCTCTCTTCCTTCCCCTAAAAATCGAACTAAAACCTTTAAAAAAATAAAATAAAAATAAATAAGACTGGTTACCAATAAAATTTCAAAAAAGTAAGAAAGGCCGATGGTGGTATCTTGATATATTATTCCCTGTACCCCATCCTCCCTTGAAAGTTTCTCCAGAACAAGGACCTTGGCCTTCTTTGTTCACCTACTACCATAGATGGTGCTCAATATGTAGGAAACACAAAATTTTGTTTAGAATTGTATATACATTATATAAAGCATGTGTCATTGTTATTGGAAGACATATCACTAAGTATGTAAACAAGACATCATTTTAAGTATTTAAACAAGACTTTGGCAATCTTTATTATAGGGCAGCTAAAGCTAAACTTCCTCATTGTGTTTGAACAGAATACTTGTAAAAATAAGTTTCCTTTTGCTATTCAATACTACAATATCATTAATTACTCATGTTTAGAAATACAATTCCTTAACTATGATGAGAGAAAAAGAGGACCTTAGAAAATTAAAATCAGTAATCAGCATCAACTCAATCATGCTATGAGAAAAGATGGATAATGTCATCATATAACTTCTAGCAGCAAATTCTAATTTTACTATTAAAATTTCGTTTGCATCTTCTACTCTTAAGTCACTTTCTACAGGCATTAGTTACATCATGGAATCTATAGTGTCTTCTCAGACTGTGTGTTCCATAGAATAAAAATTTATGGGATGTTAAAAGTGTTACTACGGCCCTGACCAGTGTTGTTCAGTTGGTTGGGCATCAACCCACAAAATGAAAGGTCCCTGATTTAATTCTTCGTCAGCACACATGCCTGGTTTGCAGCTGGGATACATGAGAGGCAACAGATCAATGTTTCTCTCACATCAGTGTTTTGCTCCTTCTCTTTCTCCCTCCCCTTCCATCTAAAAATAAAATCTTAAAAAGGTGTCACCACAAAAAAACAAGTTGCAAGGGTATACAAGTTGAGAAAATGTTAACGATTTCTCGTTTTTAAACACACCATGTATATTGGGAATCTCAAAGTTGAGGACATGGTATGCTGTTCACTAAAATCAACTGGTCACAGAGCTTTTTCACAAAACATCCGAAATTTGAGTTCTATGGACTGGTTTTTATCTGAAGGATGAGGGCTGACAAAGTAGTGAGGAATCCTGCATCCTGGGAAGATATCCAGAGCACATGAGTGAACTATAAGGAAGCTTTGTTTAGTTCACACTCAAAAGCCTGTATCTTGCCTCAAATGCCTGCCATAAAATATTCAGTAGGTTCATTTACTGATCATCTGCTTGCCCACAGGAACTGGGTCTGTAACAATGAAAAAGCTATAAATTACTGTTTTTATATAGTTTATATCCTAGTGATAATAAACTAATTCTGGATTAACCTAGTTGCTTGACAAGGTCAAGAATCTCATACCTAGGTGGTTTCATATCCCTTTCATTGTTTCTGCAATTTCTATCCTCCTAAATCACCTACTGTGGACACCAATTTAGGCAATCTGACCATAATAGCCCATCAAATATTAATCAAGACTCCATTCCCAAGACAGTCTTTCCATAAGGTTATGGAAAATCATTTTGAAAACTTAATATATTGAAGATATTTGAAGAAAGATTAAACATACTATAAAGAAGGTTCTTTTCATAAATTTTAAATGGAAGGAACAAGTCTTCTTTGTAACTTAAATCTTTTAAAGGTTTTAATATTTTAATTCATCACTGGTTAATTAAACAAAATAAGGTGAGCTTCCCTGTATCTAACCCCCTTCTGCACATTCACTTTACCTCTAATACGATTATGGCCACCTCACCTACCACCTACTTGGGGGATTCTATTGAACAGTGCCTTGGTTTTGGACTCCGGTGAGTATAAACAACCTACTGTGTTGCAAATGCAGTAACTTAATTAGGCTAATTTTAAGAATCTTCCCAAGTCAATTCCAACCCACTGCCTAAGAAGTATTTCTCAGTAGCTAAAATTGGAATGTCCATAACCATCTATTTGGTCCCATACCATTTAGCCACATTTACTTTTAAAAGCAGGTAACAACTTTTTAAGGGGAAAAAGGAGAAGCAAAATATAATTGAGTAAAAAGAAAATGTTAAGAATAGCTTTCTACCCCTGGCCACATAATAAAATCTGAATAAATATTCCTTCATGAAATCAACCAACCAACCTTATCTCCCTATGCCCTTACCTTTTACCCTGCAAATACCACCCTACAGTCTCAGCCAAATATGATTTATCACATTTTTAACTGCCTCCAGGATATTTCCCCTAGAGAATTACAACCATGTGTTCAATTCCATACAATTTACCTGTAAGCTAACCTGCACTTTAAACTCTAGTCATAAGGCCAACTCATGAAGGTCTACTCATACACTCTACTCACGAATACTGCCTAATTTATGCAATGGTCTCTGATCCACCCGCTACGAGCTATCACATTTCTACCCACTGGTGTGATTTTTGAAGACAGAGCAAAATGATAAATATTAAGTTTTATGTGAAACTGCCATTTGTGTAGTTAAAACTGGCCAAATCAACAATTTCATACATGACTGAAGCTATACTACAAAATGATGGGCTTTTGTATGTTTGAATTTGAACACTATGGTATTTATCTGTGAGGAGAATAAGACTGACTCCTTTTACATACCAATGTCATGGACATATTGGAGAACTAGCATTTCATGTTACACCCCATAAAGTGACCTATCACAGGAGAAAATTTACATCAGATTGACATAAGTTTCTAATGAGTTCATTTTGTCTTTCTGACTACTTCTGTTAACCAATATGAAAGTCAAACACTAGAAAAATAAATGGTGATTACTATTTAAACTTTCAAAACCAACCATTTCTGCTCTCACTAATACTAATGTTTTGGCATGGAGAAACAACCATACCAAATGTTGAGTCCCAGGATGCATACCTTTGCATTTTTATTTGAGTGTATCTAAAAATTCTGTAATTGAAACATCAAAGGAAATGTAGCAATTAGAAATAATAACATGACAAGTGACTTTGAGGGCTTACAACCCAAATCCCAAGATTCTTAAAATATTTTATCTCCCTTTAAAATACCAAATTCTAAATGTTTACCCCTTTTCAAGTTTTCCTCTTTTTATTCCTATGAAAAATACTGAGATACAATATTAAAATAAATATGCTACAATAGATATAAAAATGAAGTATTCTTCTGTATTAACATGGCAACCTAACAGGCAAAATCAAAAAAGTTTTTTTGTCTGTCAATCCAAAGTTCCGCTATGTTCAACATCAGCAAAATGGTGTGTTTATTTTCTTCTGGAATCTGAAAATGAGGGTGTTCTAAGTGCCACTACTTTTTTCAGATTGATACAATATAATTTAAAAGTAGCCCCATAGCCCTAACTGGTGTGGCTCCATGGGTTGGGTGTTGTCCTGCAAACCAAAAGTTTGCCAGTTTGATTCCTGGTCAGGGCACATGCCTGAGTTGTGGGCCAAGTCCTTGGTTGGGAGTGTGTGAGAGGTAACCACACACTGATGTTTCTCCCTCTCTACTTCCCTTCCTCTCTCCCTAAAAATAATTTAAAAATATTTTTTAAAGTAGCCCCATAGTCATAAACTTTTAAAACAGAATGAAATCTGAATATAATTATATGGATGCAAAACAAATCTCCAGGATTTTTTAATTTCATATTTTTCAAAGCAGTTGCCGTAGCCCTTAAAACCACTTGTTAAAAAAGTTCCTCCTACCAGACATATGCGTCACACAGAAACCAGTGGTTTCCTAAATTGGTATTCTAAAAGTTCCTAAAAAATTAGTGCAAATATAAGACTGTCAGTTGTGGAAATGAACAGTCCAATGTGAAAATCTAGTCAAGAAAGGGTACTTTGGGTAGGTAGAGGTGATTTAGCTGTAACTGAATCTTGCCAAACATTCCGTATAATTCCTTTGCATAGAGGAAGAACTTTTTTTTAAAATAACCAGCCTCCTCCAATATTTTCTCTTATATTTGTTTTTCTTTTCTCCTATCTCTGTCTTAATTCTTGAGGCTATAAAACATTTTAGCATTGCTTTCACAATTTTGAACATCAACAATGAATCGGTAAAAGAAAAATGATCAAGACAATAAAACAGAAAACAAACATATTAAGTAGGCCTACAATAACCTAATTCCAAAGACCCCACTCCTAAGTACATAACCTGAGATTCCATGGAATACAGCATGAAAATCTCTACAACAGTAAAGAAGAGAGCATATAAAATAAAAGGGACCCCAGAAAACCCATACTAAGATCATTAGTTGCGTAAAGTCATTTTCAAGTCTTTCAAACTATACAGTAATACTTTAAGTGGCCTAAACATTGTATTGACTGCTAAATAAACATGGAGAGAGAATATCTTGTCCTAGTTTTTATACAGATAAAATATTTTCAAATATAAGGATATTAAACTTATTTTAATGAAAACCTGCCCTGGCTGGTGTAGCTCAGTGGATTGAGCGCAGGCCTGCAAACCACACAATCACGGTTCGATTCCCAGTCAGGGCACATGCCTGGGTTGCAGGCTGGTTCCCAGCAAGGGACTCACCAGAAGCAACCATACATTGATATTTCTCTCCTTCTCTCCTTCCCTTCCTCTCTAAAGATAGATAAATAAAATCTTAAAAAAAAAAAAAGAAAACCTTATTTTATGGTAGTGGTATGTTACAGAAATAGTAGCTACCAAACAGTGAAGTAGTTGTAGTGGTTTTTTTTGGCATAAACAATTTATTTGGTACTATTAAAATTTCACTTTTGTCTTACATTAAATTATGAAGAGAAATGATACATTTTAGCTAATAAAACACATTTTGCAACAGTTATTCTGGAATTAAAATTTATTAGTTCTCAGCATCATAAAGTTAAAAAATTTCTTAAATATCATACAAAGTGTCCAATGAACATACAGTAAATATATAAAAGATTAGTAGAATAACTTGAATGGTAATGACAAAGCCAAACAAATGTTCAGTGGCATATGATGTTTACTAACTTCAAACAGAAGAACAGTGTACAAGCCCTCTTAAAGACAGCAACAATTAAAGAACAGCTGTCACCAAGCCCAAGTGACAGCAGGAAGCAGCTACTAGCTTCCCAACTTACCATCTTCCTTTTCCTTTCTGCAATCTGCTCCTCTGATTCCATTTCCACTTCATTGCTAATGGGAGTTTTTTCCTCTATATCATCAATAAAATCTGGTTCCTGAAAGATTGAAATGACTTATTTACAGAAACTACTACTTCAGATACAACTAGGGCACTAAACTATTTTAAAGGTCTTTCAACCACAACGAATTCTACATAAAAATCATAAGCCTCCTTAAATCCATTTCAGAAATTTGAAACTGGTTTCCTAATTCAAGAGGTTTTTCAAAGTCAAATACTTTTGCTTTAGTCAATGTTTTAGTCAAGTTTTTGACAAGTTCTAGTCAATGTTTTTATCCATAGAGCCTATAAGGTCAAATATGTTAGGATAGTTTTACATTTATATTCTCCCCCAAACATAAACATAAATTATTTCCCCAAACCCAGTATCTATAAATGCCAGGTGCTTAATAAATTTTCAATGTAAAATTTCAGGAAAATTATTCCTGGAGATGATTAAAACATTACTTAATTTTTACTTTTAAATGGTCCCTCCTTTTATTTGTTTAGAGGGTATACAACAAAGTTTACTGGAAGGGCAAAAGTGTAGGCCAAATCCTTTCCCCCAAATTACCTTGTCTTTTAAAAAAATTGTCCATCACTGATGTAGTTATGTCCCAAATAAAGGAAGGAAAATTTTATGGTTTAAGATATTAAATTTTATGGTTTAAGATATTAAATAAAAACACTTACTATAAATACAAGGACACTGTAATCTGAAAGGATTTTCTAAAATACTCAGTCTTAGCTAAATCTTATATTTAATTCTGTAAGAATGTGCTGGGTGAGTAGTTTCTTAGTAGTTTAACAAATATTGTATAAACTCAAGCAGAATCTGTATTTTGCATTTATAAGTACTTCATTAAGTAATAAACTTAAAAATTTTAAACCATTTTACATAAAACAAAAAAGGTTCAAATATGACAAATTATTTTTCTTAGTTAACTTCTTTCATTAAGAATCAGCAGAGCACACACAATTCAGTACCTGATTATTTGATACTGATAGTCTCAGTGGAGAAAGCTTTCTCTGTTTAGTATCTGGGCTCTTCATTTTATGTGTCGTTCCTTCACAATCTAAAGTAATATTTTGGTTTTGTGTATCTTTTTCTTTTGGAATATCCTTTTCTTTTTTTCCTTTTTTTCTTCTGGTTTCATAACCACTGTTGATGTTTTCCGTGGACTCAGAACTACGTTTTAGAACAGGGCACTCTGGATTTTCTTTGAGGCACGCACAATCCACTTTGTACTTACTGGAAAGGGAACCAGTTAAATATTTATTCAAGACATAAAAAAAGAAAACTATACAATTTTTAATCCATTTTAAGCTGCAAGGCCACAAAATTGTGTGCTATTACTAACTGTACACAGTCCTTCCTTTTTACTAAATTTGCATTTCTGGTAACTATCATAAAACAATTTTATTATAAAAACAATACAATAAAAGCTGATTTCTGGGCCTCCAATTGCAATCATAAGGGTAACTAGTAGTAGTTGATAGAAAAAAACTCCAATAAATTAAAATTGAATCTGTTTAGGTAAAACAATACTGTGGCTCACATTAAAACAAAAACCATACTTCAGTGGCCCCAGAATGTTATAAAGTATATACACTTATACAAATGACAAAATACTGATCCTAAATTTGACCTAAATTTAAAAATGCTAGGTATAATAAATACCAAACCTTAACTAGTCTCTCTCATACTTTACAATTTATTTCAATAACCAGGTTTCTTTAAAAATCTACTCTGAAAAAATTTTTAGGTAACACTTCCTTTTGCCCCTCTTTAAGTGTTCCCTCTTTCAAATGGAAGCTTGAAAAATTCTCTTTCATCTCCACAGTAGTGATTATTATTACTCTCATTTTATAGATGAGATTAAATCTCAGAGAAACACTATCTTGCCCAAAGTTACACAGTTCATAAGTGGCAGGGATGGCATTCAGATCCAAGTCTAGAGCCCACACTTTTCATCTCTCAATATTTCTTAATGTTCTGATCTTTATCTCTACAACCGAGATTTAGTTCATATTTAGAACACAGACTAAATACCCAAACCCATGTTAAACAAAAAAAGAAGCCTCCCACTTTGCATGTTTCAAGTAGCTCAATGTGTGTTGACAATAAAAATAATTTACTTTTCCAAGTTTCTAATACTCCTACTCATTCACTTTCAACACTGGTAAAAAGGTACAAGTCAAAATGGCCTAATTCTATGAAATTCAAAAGAATTCAAACACTTATGGTCTACACCTTTCACCTTCCTAAATTAGATGTTAATAGGAACTAGTTTGAAACTTTCTAGATCTCTTCTTTCATATTAGGATAACAGAAGTACAAATAATGATGGCAACAGCTAGTGTGTATTAAGCTACTTATTTTGTGTGAGGAACTTTTAACATATGTTAACTCACTGAATCTTAAAAAAATCTATAAGGTTACTATTATTCTCACAGTATATATGAGGTACTGAGGCACAAAGAGATGAAGAAACTGGTCCAAGGTTACATAGCTAGTAAGTGACCAAGCTAGAATTGGAAACCAGACAGGTTATAAAAAGCTTATATTAACCATTATGGAATACAGTCTCTGAAAGCAATAAGCACAGAGCCATTTTCCTAATTTCTACCGTCTGAGGGAGAAAGGGCCAAAAAGGAAACACTTAAAGTATTGTGATAAATCTAACTTAACAATGAAATACAGATGCATACTGAAGAGTTTTGACTGAGACCAAAATGAACATTAAAAACTTCTGCAATTTAAATAGGGTACCACACGAAATTTTAAAAATAGGCCCTGGCTGGTGTAGCTCAGTGGATTGAGCGCGGGCCTGTGAACCAGAGGATCGCGGTTCGATTCCCAGCCAGGGCACATGCCTGGGTTGCAGGCTGGTTCCCTGCAGGCCAACTCCCAGCAGGGGACACATGAAAGGCAACCATACATTGATATTTCTCTCCCTCTCTCCTTCCTCTCTGAAGATAAATAAATAAAATCTTTAAAAAAAAATTTTTTTAAATAAAATACAGAATAGGAGGAAGTGAACTGAAATGCTTATAATGCCCCCTTGCAGAAGTCAGTAAGAGAAAGACTACCCAACAGAAAAAAAAAGAAGAGATGATTAGGCAGTTCATGAGACAGAAAAACCAAAATCACAAATAGATTAAAAGATCCTTGGGTTCATAATCAAGGATAGTGTAATTTAAAATATAAAAATATGTCATTTCAAATGGATTAGCATCAATTTTTAAAGTTTTACAGTAAAGTGGAGCAAGTAAGTAAAACTAGGAATATGAACTGAGCATTCCCCTATGTTTAATATAAACTGAGGCTATGCACATTCTACAACCCAGCAATTCTACCTGTAGGTCCCCACTGTGAAGAGAACATGTATATATGCGGACATGTTTATAAAGCCATACGAGCACTGTTTATAAATCTAAATGTCCACCAATAGTGGAATAGACAAATACCATCAACAGTAAAAGAAATTAACTACAGCTGCAAACAACAATAGAACTGAATCACAAAATAAATGAGAAAAGATAAATGCAAAATCATACAGATTATAATTTACATTTATTTAAAAAGTATAAAAATATTAGTTCTATTTAAGGACAAAGGAGAAAAGAACATAAAATGGAGAAATGAAAGCTTCTTCAAGTAGTATTGGGAAAACTGGACAAATATGTGCAAAAAATAAAACTGGATTACTCTCTTACAACATATACAAAAATAAACCCAAAATGGATTGAAGACTTAAATGTAAGGCCTGAAATCATAAAACTCCTGAAAGAAAACAGATGCAGTAAACTATCTGACAGTAGTCTGAGTGTTATCTTTTGGATATGTCTCCTTGAGCAAGTGAAACAAAAGCAAAAATAAACAAATGGGGACTTCAGCAAATTGAAAAGCTTCTGCACAGTGAAGGAAACCATCAACAAAACAAAGACAACTTACCAAAAAGGCGAAGATATTTGCAAATGATATATCAAATAAGGGGTTGACAGCCAAAATACATAGGAACTCACAAAACTTAAAAAAAAAATCCAATCAAAAAATGGGCAGAGGACACAAGAAGACATTTCTCCAAAAAAAAGAAGAGAGATAGCCAACAGATATATGAAAAGATGCTCAACATTACTAATCAGAAGGAAAATGCAAATCAATGAGATACTACCTCACATCAAAAAGTCAACAAATAATGTGTTGGCGAAGATGTGGAGAAAAGGGGAACCCTTTTGCACTGTTGGTGGGGCTGCAAATTGGTGTGACTATGAAAAACGGTTTGGAAATTCATCAAAAAATTGAAAACAGATCTACCATACAACCACGGATATACTTCTGAGTATTTATTGGAGGAAAACGAAAACACTAATTTGAACAGATATATACATCTGTATGTTCACTGGACCATTAGTTACAACAGCCAAGATACAGAAACAACTCATAAACAGATGAATGTATAAAGAAGATGTATTAGGTATATGCACACACACAATGATAAAGAATGAAAATTTGCCATTTGCAACAGCATGGATAGATCTAGAGGAAATTATGCTATGTGAAGTTAAGTCTGACAGAGAAAGACAATGTACAGTTTTACTTGTACGTGGTCTATAAAAAATAAAAAACAAAGCAAAAACAGACTGAGAAACAGAGACTAAAGGATGGTTCCTAGAGGGGAGGAGGGTAGAGAGATAGGTGAAAAAGGTGAAGGAAAATAGTCAATAATATTGTGATGTTTACATGATGTATTAGAATTAATGGGGTGATCACACTGTAAGGTAAAAAATGCTGAACCACTATATGGAACACTTGAAACTAATATAACTAATAAAATATTGTATACCAATTATACTTAAATAAAAAACAGAAGGGAAAATTCTACATAAACAAAGTTATACAAAAGGGAAAGTGTGCCCTGACTGGTGTGGCTCAGTTGGCTGGGCATCATCCTAAGCAAAAGGTCACTGGTTCAATTCCTGGTCAGGCCACACACTAGAAGCAACAAAGAGACTGATGCTTCTCTCTCACATTGATGTTTCTCACCCTCTCTTTCTACCTCCCTTCTCCTCTCTCTAAAAATAAATAAAACCTTCAACAAAACAAAACAAGGTCAGTGTTGGATGGCTGAATTAGGATTACCAATCACAATTTCCATTAGCATTTTCATTACAATAGTAATTAAGGAAAGTCTGGAAAAGAACTAAGCAGCACTGCTGTAATGGATCTGGATACCAAACTGCTTGTTTTCAAGTTCTTTGTCTCAGATAAATAAATATAAAAAACTAGAAAAAAAGGACAAACTAATTTTTTGAGGACATTAAGGAACTATTTTGAAACAACAGATAACATATTTACAGATTTGAACTTACCAGTTTCCATAGTCAAAATCAAAGGCAATAGTAATTTCAGTTCCCTTGGGAATACTTTGTATAGAATAAATGTAAAGATGTATGGTTCCATCTTCAATCTCATGCCTCACCTGTTAATTAAAAGAATAATTTCTATAAAAAGATTTCTATAGGTTATATTCTATCCTTAGGAGCATCTTATCCTACAATTTTGAAAACTCTTCAAAGGAATTCACAAATACAACACAGAAAATATGGCATTAATTATAAGACTTATAACTGTAAATCACTGGTTATCAACTGGGAAAAAGATAACATCAATGCAAGTCTGATGGAAACTCTACAGTCCACTATAAAGTATTATAAAGAAACCATATTTCATCAACTCTACAACGCATATTTTTTCACCTTTTAGTATCTCTGAAATTGGGAGTTTTTAAAGTGACAGTATCTTTGATTTGATGAAATGCAGTAACGGTACAGCTAACCCTATACTTTTCTATGACAGATACTGTTCTAGGTACTTTACATGACAACTCCTTTTTACAGATAAAACAAGTGTAGACAAGGTTGTAAATTGAGTTAATCACTGAGAAGGCATAAATCTAGTAAGTCTGGCTTCAAAATCTACATTCTTAACTAATATTATATAACTATAAAATTGAAAGTGTATTTTTCCACATTAAAACACAATTTTATTGTAGCATGTACAAAAGCTATTTCAGCTTTCACCTTTGTCTACTGTGATCAAATCAGAACATGTATTTGAGCCACATTTATAGAGCTTCTAGGATAAACAGAAGTCTAATATTTCCTCCTAGAAGGAACATTGCAATTTCTTTAATGTGCAAAGTATTAATTTTTAAGACTGCAAAGCCTCTTTCACCTAACTTCACAATGGAAAGATGCTGTAGTATAAAATGCATCAGTTGTTAATAAGTGTTTTTAGGCTATCCCAAACTACTGGGGTTAATACTCAGGTTCCACACCCCACCAACCCATCTCCAAAAAATGTTTCTAATAAGCTTACCTCTGCATTGGGTGTACAAGAACGCCTAATGAACCGAGCCTCATTCCCAAAAGTCCTTGCATCAACACACATTTCTAGCCCATGAAATTTAGAATAGAATAAAACAAAAGGGTATGGTCTATAAAGAAAGAAATACATTATAAGCTATTAACATTTTGACTTTAAGAAAACTTCTAAAAGACTCACAGTAAGTAGTAAAGCCAAGAGTTGAATTATAAAGCAGTTTGATAATAGAACCTATTCTTAACCACAGTTCATCCTAGTAAGATTTTTTATCTGTTCCTATATCCTTACATAAATCAAAGGTAATTAACTGGAGGTAGAAATTCAAATTTACAAAGATAAAAAGCAAGTACTCGTAACTGGATGGCTTTAAAGTCCCCACCTCATAGTGCATTTGTGTTTCATTTATAACAGTTTCAGTCAAATCTATGTAAAAGGGAAGGAGTCTCATATATCTTTTGTATCTTAAGTAAAAACTCAAGAAACAACAAGAAATATAAACAAGAGATTATTTTTAGTAATTATAGTATATAGACTGAGAGTGTTATCTCCCTAGAGATATAAACATAATACTTCTATACCTCAGCGAAGCATGGCTATGACAGGATCACATCTATTTCTCCCCCAAATTACAAACTACAAAAAAGGCCTCCAAAACCATTCCACACCCAGAAAAGTGGGAGTTGAAAATGGTGGCAATAATATAAAACCAAATCAAACACTATCTAATTAAGAGGAAGTAGTTTTTGCTTGTGACAGTCACCAATGGTCTTCTCAAATTCTAGCAATTATATTACAAGAAATTAGGAAAGATCCTGGATTGATAATTCCTTTAATCTCAGGTAATTGAGTTTTTAATTAACATACTCCTATATTGCTGCAGTTTATCTCTGAAGTAGATTTTTTTTAGTGTCAGCAAGATAAAAATGGGTAAGAGACTGATGAATATATCTCTGCACTTTTATGTTGTTATATTTTAGTATAGTTCAAATGTCACTGTTCAACTACACTACAGTTTTAAATGTAAAATGATCACTTATGAAAACAAAGTACATATAAACACAGCATCTCACTAAAATAGCCAAAATTCCATATATAACTATGGAAAACTACTATGGAGAAATAAATGAACATACCTCTTAAAGAAATATCCATTTGCTTCAAATTGTTCTCTTAGCATAAATTTCCCTCTATATTCAATGATAAGTGCATCAGGAGGCAAATCTTTTGCAGATTTCAGAATTTTCTTATTTTTTTGTATATGGCTCTAAAGTCAGAGAAATACTGAGATTAATTAAGCCTTAATGCTTTTAATCTAACTACTTAAGATATACAGTAGAAAAAGGATTTTGTTTTATTACTTTTTGGCAAATGATATATTTACCTCTACAGGAGGTTTGAAGAGCAAATTGTTGGTATTCAAATTTGATTTATTTATCTCTTTTTTGTCATTTCCACTGCCTAATCTCAGAGCTATTCTTTGTGCCTCCCTCTGAACACTCTCACTATACTGGTTATTATTTGCCTCTTCATATCGATCCATCCATGCTTTGATTTTTGTCTCCCATCCAAAATTTGAACCATCAGATGAAGGATCAATCTCTGGAGCTGAACCCTAAAATCACAGCAAACTAAGCATCAATATCTGGACTTTAAGTATTTATACATACATACACAACATGCAGAAAATAAATGACAATCTATACAAAATATAAACTAGAAATAATATTAGGCTAAGTTGGTCCTAGTGAAATAACGACCATAAATGAGCAGCTTACTATATTTTTATACTGCATGCAACACAAACATGAGTTGGAAAATGAAAGAAAGCCGAGTTAACTTGGAATAGTAGAAATTGAAGTTTCATCATCACTACTGTAGCCAATGGAGGCTATCAATAAAATTGCAAACCCAAAGATTTGCAGTGACTGTCGGATAATGGTTAGAAAAAGATAGCAAATGAAATCTTTTATTTTAGAGACTGACAATATCTATTCTGTATTCACAGTTCTACTGAACCGAATGTGATTATCATATAAACTACACATACTGCATATTAAATATATACTGATTTTATATAATACTAAAATTTTAATGTTTTATAACAAAAATATACGTTGATATCTTAATTTAGTGTAATTCCAGTTGTCCACAGTATAAATCTGAGATGTGAATGTTTTATAGAATGTGAAATGACCCAAATGGTCCATAGCCTAAATTCAAGGGTCATAATGAGGGCAAGGACCTTCAAGCTTAAGTGCTTATTCCTCCTCTATAGCCCCTATTAAAACCTGTAAGATAAGAATAAATGCCAAGTAATAAAGTTACCACCTTTCTTCTTCATGTTACAAAACAAAATGGGGAACTTTTTTTCACTGGGATGCGATTTATAGAAAAGCACAGTTACCATACATTTAAAAAATTTATTAAAACCAGAACTCCCACAAATAATTCTTTCTTGCAATCTTTGAATAAAAATCAATTAATGCTGATAACAAGAACATATATTTTACCTTATTATTAGCATAATTCAAATGTACAACATTTAACGTGTGAAATTTCAATTTAGTTGTAAATGCCATTCACTATTTTCTATCTATAATATTAAACTTTGAGAAACAATTTTTTTCTATATGAACAACCCTAAAAGGCAGCATGAGAAATTTTTTATTTTACAGACTAACAGTATCTATAAATAACTGAAATTTTAACATCATATACAGATTTCACAAAGACCCTTAAATATCCTGTTAAGACATTTACATGTATATAGAAACACTAAAATTTACCATCAGTCAACCTTCCATATTCTATTCTACAATAAAGCAAACTACAATTGAACCGTGAACATAGGTCTGAATTGTGTTCCAGTTATATGTGGATTTTTTTTTTCAATAAATACCTATGTTGTTTTCAATCTATGGCTGGGAGTCTGCAGATGCAGGGGCCTGACTGTATGTACGGATCTATGCCGTCTTATACAGGGACTTGATATCTGTAGGGGACCCTGGAACCAAGTTTACTTGGGCATCAAATGACAACTTAAGTTTTGAGGAGTCTAGAGTTATACTTGAATTTTTAACTGCATAGGGAGTTGATGTCCGCAACCCCAGCATCAACTATATAGTAAGTTGCTCAACTATTTGGTGGAGATAGGTTTATTCCACTAACTGATATTTTTATGTACTTACCTATTCTACACTATAATCATCACTTGATAAAGAACAGATATTTATACAAATGGGTCACTACATATTAAGTCTTCCCTCAGCTTTTTAAAAGAAATCTATCCAGTTTTCAAATTTTCCTGTTTTGCGTCTCCCCCTGCCGCCCCCTGGAAAAAACCCTGTATACTGAACATGGTATATCTTGAACACAGCTCTTCTATATTTCTTGAACCTTATAAATGCTAGAGAATTATATATTAAAACTGTAACGATTTTAAAGATATCTTTAAGGTAAGAAAAAGCTATTTTTAAAAGATGTACAAAAACTCACTACTCTACATAATAAATGAAACTTTTTTAGCTAAGTAAAACATGCTTCTTCCTCATTAGGCCTGCTATTGAAGTGATTAGATAAATTGGGAAAAAAGGAAAATTGCTGGAGTACCAATTTTTCTAACAGCTTAATCCAAAAACATTTTCAAATCTCTTTATTCTGTGTCAGAGAAAATACCATAAAACCAAGTTTAGCATAGTAAGTATAAAAACCTAACTTAAAGCACATTTCATGAAACTTTGGACTTAATGTATTCTGAGTGATACCATGCATTTGATGGTATCAACATGCTTAAGAAAGATAAAAATACCCCCAAATAATCACTGCACAACTGTTTAATGATTTGTTTTCTAGGCATGTGAAATAATGAATTATTATGAAAAATTATTATGAATAATCATTGAATAATTATACCATGTGAATAACATATACTGTAACATGCTCCCCACATCCTATTTTAACATCTGACAATATGAAAAACCCACTCATCTTTACTGCCTAATTTAAAAGCTATAGTAGAACTGTACAGCTGATCTCTGTGATCCAACACAAGCCTATCTCTTAGAGGGAGGCAGAGGTGGGGAACCTTGCTTCTCTCAGCAATCCTGGCATCTACAAAATTGAGGATTTATTCTAATTAATTCAAGGTATAAGTGACTAGTCTTTACTTATATGGTGGATCTATGATTCTATAGTATTTTATAACAACTGATAACTAAATCACTGGAATCTGAACTACGCAAAGGAGCAAATTTTCAAATTCCAAATGTGATTTTGCATTCATATGTCTAGTATATTAACATCTAATATACTGGGGACATGGAATGCAATAATAACTGAAATTCAGATTACTCAAAATTTTAGTATTAGAAATTGCTGATGCATCACCTCATTTTGGCTCTTTTTAAACAGTGTTAATAAACTCAGAGTGGTATATTTATCTAATTAGAATTCTCTACGGCTCCAATTCTGATAAAAACAATAAGCAATGAAATGACATACACTGAAAAAAAGCACAAAAATTATGAACAAATAACACTTAGTAAACTCTCCTGAGTAATTGACAGCTGCTATTAAGGGTTTAAATTTAACATGTTTACCTTAACTCTTGATGATTTCCTAGATCCTTCACGAAAGGCCTGAAATAAAATGGAAATCTGAGTTTTGGATATAATTAAAACTTAAGAATCAATCGGTTTACTGCAGCTTTTTATTGAAGTCTCACAATATAACAAAAAGTTTGGTATAACCAATATCACAAGAACTAGGGAAATGTTTAAGTAAATAAAGTCATCTACCAGAATACTATTCTACTATTAAAAATAGAATACAGACTATATAAGAACATGAAATATGTTTATGATATAATGCTAAGAAAAAGTCTAAGTTTTCTGTGTGATCACCATTACAACCATAGAAAAACATTTGCTAAACATTGAAAGGATATAAAAAATATAGTAATTCCTGTAAAATTCCTTTCAGCTCCCACAGCCTTCTATCTTACTCATCTAAAAAAATGAAAAACTTACTTTTTTACATTTTGAAATGTTTTGTTCTTTCTCCCCACTTTTTTTCCTTCTTTTATCATTAACCTTAGAAACTCTTGAAGCAGTTAAAGTAAGTGATGTTGGGGTATGCTGAAACGCAGTATATAATTCCACAGGAACCTCATCACCACTCTCAGTTGCACTAGTATCACCATCTTCAAAAGCAAAATAAAAATTAATGCACATATAATACTTCTATTTTAAACAATAAAAGAGCATTCTGCATGAGAATCTATAACATATACATCTTTCTGAAGAATAAACTTTTTTTTCACTTTCTCACTTACTCATATTGATACCTTGAAATGCAAGCTACAAATGTCAGTTGTCATACATTAAATTAGAAAGGATACAAAAGTTTGACAACACAGAGGTGGAGTGACTGTGGGAAACACATTTGCATACACTGCCAGTGGAAATTTGAAATTCCCTTCAAAGGGTAGCCAAATCTAGAAAAATTCAGTATGTGCTAACCTGTTCACCCAACACTCCCATTTCTAGGGATCTATCCAAAGAGAAAACAGCAAAAGACATAAGACTTATATCCAAGAGGGTTTTGCTGAAGGTACTATTTGTATTAAAAACAAAAAATACTAGAAATAACTCAAATGTCAATCAAACAGGAGTAGTTCAATAAACTATCATTACTCAAAACCACTTTGCCCTGGCTGGTGTGGCTCAGTGGATTGAGTACCAGCCTGTGAACCAATGGGTCACCAGTTCAATTCCCAGTCAGGGCACATGCCTGGATTGCCAGGTCCCCAGTTGGGGGCACATGAGAAGCAACCACACACTGATGTTTCTCTCCCTCTCTTTCTCCTTCCCTTCCCCTTTCTCTAAAAATAAATAAAACTTTAAAAACAAAAACCACCTATATTGACATCAACATGTTTTAAGCTAAAATGAAAGTTGTATCAAATGTTCTACTTCTAAATTCTGCTCCTAAAAATGAAAGAAACATGATTCCAAATGATAAACGAATGAATCCCCATCTTTCTAAAGAGCAAACATATTTTAACTTCTTTAACTAAATAGGTTACCTATATATAGAAAGCTGTGAATGATTTAAATTTTTTATTTTATTGTCCTCTGGTTTCCATATTTAAAATCTGTATTTGAGATGATAAATTATGTATAATCAATATACATCAGTAAGGTGTTTATGTACAACTGAAAATATGCAAGCCACTTACTCTCTCAATCACACTAACCCTAATTTAGTGCAGATCCTTTCCACCTACCTGACAGATTTTCCCTTTTCCGACGTTGTAGTAGCACCGCCCTCTCTTTATCCAAACTCCTACATTAAAATATTAACATAATTATTATTAATCAAACTTTCATGAATTTAGATACAAAGCAGATTTGTTTTTAATGTGATAAACTCACAAATTCTCTAATGTTCTCACTGGAAAACCAACTGTATAAAATATATGTACTATCCCTTGCCTTACACTGGACTTGATCTAGCACCATTAGCATTTGATGCCAGTTTAGTGACTACAATTGAACTGTTAAGAAAATAAATTTTTACATAAGAAACTAATACATCTTTTTTTAATTTAATATTTAAAGCAAAAAGTCTGGAAAAATGTTAACAATGCAACATATGTAGCAAAAATCACAAATTAAATTTCTTAAAAGAAATGTATGACACTAAATTAGAATCTATTTACATTATAGCATTTGCCTAAAATTATTTCCACTTTTGAAATAAATACTAAACATTTAACAATTAAGTAAAATATTTCATTAACCTCCTCCAGCCTCTACTCAATAAATACATTACATCATAAATAGTAATTGTTTTACTCCTACCCCCCGTTTTACTCTCTAACTTATTAGTCCACAGGTCAAATAACACTAGATTGTTATTTTTAGATGGAAGAATAAGGGCTCTAGACTGAAATGCCTACAGCACAGTAACAGGCTTGCTTTAGGTCTACTAGGATATGTATGGTAGGTACAGATCCTATGGCATCACTTATAACTATCCTAGTCATCACAGAATGAGATAAGCAGATATTGTTCAACCGACTGCCTTACCTAAAGGTGAGTTTTTAATCAGCTCTTACTGAATTCATCAACAGATATTTACCCCATCAAAAAATACTTGGTGTTACAAAGTAAAACAAAATCATTCAGAAAAGCCTCACTCATAGTAAAGAAATGGAAAATGTAACACTAAGATTACCATTTCTCACCTAGTTAAACCGGCAAATCCAAGTCTGTCAAACACTCTATTGTGAGGCTTGGGAAAATAGACATGCTTATCCACTATTGGTGGGAATTCAAAATGGTACAGCTCCTAATGGAGGGAAATTTGGTGATATCTGACAGAACTTTCCATTTACATTTACCCTTTTATTGAACAATCTTGTTTCTATTTACAATGATAAAAGACTGGAAACAACTCAAATGTCCATTCAAAGTGGACTAGGTGAATAAACTACAGTACATGAAAAAGATGGAGCACCTTGAAGCAGCAGAAATGAGTCAATCTCTATATACCATGTAGTGATCTTCAGCATATATTTTTCAGAGAAAAAAAGAAATGTGGCAGAAACTCTATATGATACTGCTTACCTAGTTAAGGAGGGGAATACAATAAATATATGCATGTCTGATTCTAGTACGAAAACAACGGAAAAATGGTATTTTTTAAAAATTGTGGCTTGGCTGGCGTAGCTCAGTGGATTGAGCACGGGCCTGCGAACCACATGATCGCGGTTCGATTCCCAGTCAGGGCACATGCCTGGGTTGCAGGCCAGTTCCCAGCAGGGGATGTACGAGAGACAACCATACACTGATGTTTCCTTCCTCTCTCCTTCCCTTCCCCTCTAAAGATAAATAAATAAAATATTTTAAAAAATAGTTATTTGGCAGATACAAGGAACAGGGATAGAAATTAGACTTACTTGAATATACTTTATTTTAAATATATGACTTTAAAATAATGGGACTCTTCTTGAATAATTATACCAATATATAATTATAGAAATACAGTACAAAAACCAATCCTAAAAAACTATAGGATTCCTCATATATTTCTGGTAGGAATGTAAACTGGTACAACTACTCTACAAAAAAGTTTCATAATATCTTATTAAACTAACATCTGACTAAGCAATTTCACTCTTGGGCATATATCCCAGAGAAAATAAAACTTAGGTTCAAAACCTGTACGCAAATGTTCGTATCAACTTCATTTGTAATAGTTAAAAAGTAGAAATAACCCAATGTCCTTCAACGGGTGAATGATTAAATGAACTGTGGTATATTATACATCACAGAACACTACTCATCAGTAAAAAAGAATGAAATACTGATATATGCAGTAAATTGGCTGCTCTCCAGGGAATCGCACTGAGTAAAAAAAGCCAATCCCCAAAGGTCATATACTGTATGATTCTATTCATGTAAAATTTTTGAAATAACAAATTACAGAAATGGAGTTTAGATTAATGGTTACCAGAGGTCAGGGACAGGAGGGGTAGGAGGTGAGAAGCTGGTATCACTATAAAAGACAACATGAGGGATCTTTGTGATGAAAATGCTTTGTCAATATTCTTGTTGTATCATATTGGCAGTTTTATAGGATATTACTGAGAAAAACTGGTGAAGAATACACAGGATCTCTGTATTACTTCACAACTGCATGTGAATCTACAGTTAAAATAAAAAGTCTAATTTTTTAAAATAAAAATTAATATAATCAGCATAACTGTGTATCCAGTTGGTGTTATAACCACAAAGTGCAATTTTTCCAGGAGACTTTAAATATAACAAATTACAATAAATCCTTTGGGAAAACTAAGGAATAAAAAGACTAAACTGTTTTACATAATCATATTGTTGGTACTAGCGTTGGCATTACTACAATTGAGACTGTTGTGTTCTTCTACGGGATTAAGAAAATGAGTACCAGTAATTATGCTATTCTAATTACATTACTGCCCGTGTTATTGAGAACTGGATAAAAGGAGATATAGATAAAACGGAGAAATGGTTAAGTGGCATGCAGATGTCAAATTACAACGGTATACCCCTGAAACTTACATAATGTTATATACCAATTTGACCTCAGTACAAAGAAGGTTAAATAAAATTTATTTATTTTCCCTGTATTCCTAAATTTAATTGCAATTATCAGTATAAATTCATGTATTTTATCTTAAAAATAAACAAAACATTTCCTAGCTTTGCTAAAACAGATGTAGGAACGGTGATCAATCCAATTAGGAAGGAGCACGACTACCTCTTTGAGATTCTGGTCTTGAAAACCAATTCTGAGTTTGGGGAATAGAAGTATAAGATAAGCTTGAGATATCTTGTTGTATCAGGTAGCACAAAAACTATCGAGTACTACTAGGGGTGCTGTAGAAATGACTGAGTGCCAACTTGAAGAGGTTGCCATCAACCAAAAATGGGGCAAAATTTGAACATCAGTGAAGATGTAATAGACTGATATCCAATATGTTTCAATCTCTGAGTTCATAATGATACTTAAATTTTTTTTCATTATTCTAAAAACTGGTAAATAGAGGCTAAGAATCCAAAGCATCCATCCTGCCTTTGTTGAAATACACCTTAAGAGAACTGAACAGTTAGTATGGGGACATGTTTTCCTATAGAAATATTCCAGCTAACAAGTGATGAGCAATAGAATTAATAAGTCACTAATATGCAACCCTTAATAAATTAATGGATTTAAAGAATGACTTTAAAGGAGACTGGGTTGGTGGGGTAAGAGGAGTAGGTTTAAATTACTGTGGACTTACAAGATGTATATCAATCAATTAGTATTTTAGCAGTGGCTAAAAGATAATAGATTTGTTCCATGTATGATAATGGTTTTATGGTCATGATTATTTTAAAATATTTTATATACAAATATAAAAATATATATTTAAATACCTAAGATATATATGAATAAAATAACATACCTGGGATTTACATTAAAATAGTATGTGAAGGTGAAAAGAAATACATGGCAATATAAAAGAAAAGAGATTGCTGACAACTGTTGAAGAAGGGTGGTGGAAATATGTGAGCTCATTATAGTATTTTATTTTTTATATAGTTTTAAAATGTCTGTAATAAAAAGATTTTTAAAAAACACCAAAACAGAGCAGGGGGGAGGGGGAACACATTACTGCAAATAGGTGGAAAGATAGTATCAATTTACAAAATTCTGTAAACTAAGGCGATGTCCTCCTAGTAACTCTTTAACATAGTGCATTCCAATGAAAAAACATGCCATCACTTAGAAGATGCACTATTATCTTATGCATCATTACTAAAGTAAAAATGCTACAAAGTAAACCAATGGAAAGATTCTTCCTGATTTTAGAGATGTCAGAATACAAAAAAAAACCCATAAAAATGAAAAGTGTATCTAGAATTGATAAAATACAGTATCCATTCCTTTTTTTAATCTAGAATCCAGACATAAGCTTCTATTAACTAAAGATTATCTAAGTAAAATTATTGGCAATTTTATTGCTATGCACAACTTACCGAGGCTGACAACGTTCACATAGATATGTATCAGGAATATGCTGCCTATCAATCCCCATGCAGTCAATATGTTGCCAAACACTTAAAAAGAAAAAAAAACACAGCAGAACATATAAAGTATTTTAAAAATCATCCTTAAATGAAGATTTGATATTCCATTTAACTACTACTTAGGTGCCTACTTTGAGTTTAGTACCGTAAAAGTACCAAAATGTGCTGTGAGAAATTCATAAGAATAGATCCTGAGGGAGATAAAACTTGGAGATGTAAAAACAAGAGGACAGCCCTGACTGGTGTGCGTCAGTGGGGTGGGCGTCCTCCCACAGACTGAAGGGCCTCTGGTTCAATTCCTGGTCAGAGCACATGTCTGGGTTGTGGGCCAGGCCCCCAGTTGGGGGTGTGATTGTGGGGGTAGCCGATCGATGTTTCTCTTGAACATTGATGTTTCTCTCCCTCTCTTTCTCCCTCCCTCCCCCATTCTCTAAAAATAAATAAAATATTTTTTTAAAGAGGACAAATATTAGATATATATTATGAAAATAAAATTTTAAACTGTAAAAGATATACATTATAAATATTATTAGCAGTCACAAAGTAGAGAAGGCCACACTACTTGAGTTAACGGAAAAAGCACCCTGGAGAACAGAGAACTTGAATAGAACCTTGTTTAGGAAATTAGGAAGAAAAGATTCATTATTGTAGCAATGCTTTCTTCAAGTAGGCAGGTAGGAGGAGCAAAAGCCAGAAAGTGCTTAACATCTATGAAGAGGAATGTTAATTTTGAAAAACAGAGAAGGATGAACACAGATTAGTAATGTGTAGTCAGATTATATAAGACTTGGAATGTCAAGATGTGTGTAGATTTCCTCTAACTGGCAACAGGTAATAACTAGATGCTTTGATGATACACACTGTAAATACAAAAAAGTAAAGAAAATGAAAGCAAGCTACGGCCAAGTAGCTCAGTTAGTTAGAGCGCTGTCCTAATACTCCAAGGTGGCAGGCTCGATCCCCTGTCAGGGCACATACAAGAACCAACCTACGAATGCATCAGTAAGTCAAACAATAAACAAATGTTTCTCTCTCCCCACCTTCCTTTATCTCTCTGAAATCAATAAATTTAAGAATATTTTTGAAAAAAACCGAAAGCAGAAAAAACAAGAGGCTTTAGCAAAATTTCAGACCTGAGTTAAAGGACAGAACTAGAATGATGGCAGAGAACATGAAGTTAAAGAATCCAATAAACATCCCATGAAAACAGAGATTAAATTTGTTCTCTGTTCTCTATTTTTAACAGAATCCATGATCCAGCTTGAGGCAAACTTCTTGATTTGTTATTATTATTGTATTTTATTGCCAAGACTTTGATTGGTCTAAAATTGATATATATGCCTGTTTCTAAAAAGCCTTATTCTTTTATATAGTAATTAGCCACTTCTAACATACAAAGCTATTAAATTACCAGCTATCGTATTGTTCTTCTCTTCTTAATTGAGAATCTTGGGACAAGAACTGGTAGAATATGGAAGGCAATGATATGTACGTATCAAAGATGTGGGGGGGAAGCAAAAAAACCAAAACAAAACAAAAAGCAGAGCACCTAACAAGGATGGTCAGAATAACAAATTACTAATTTAAATTTGGGGGGTAGTAAGCAATGATGTCATGCAGACAAAAGAAAAAGAACTAGAAAATGAGTAAATGATGAGAGTCACACTTGAAAAAGATGAGTATGGGCAATAGAAACATGAAAGTACAGAGGCAATGTCAAATGAGAACAGAGAAAAAGATTAAGCCCTGCTGTATACTACAGGTTAAGCAGCAGAAAAACAGAATGATAAAAAAAATAGATTCCTAACAAAGAGAACACTGAAAAGCAAATACCTTGAGTAACCCCAAAAGAATAAACTGGTCCTTTAAAAATTTATAGATAAGGCCCTGGCTGGTGTAGCTCATTGGATTGAGTGCAGGCCTGTGAACCAAAGGATCACAGTTTGATTCCCAGTCAGTGCACATGCCTGGGTTGCAGGCCAGTTCCCAGCAGGGGATGCACAAGAGTCAACCATACATTGATATTTCTCTCCCTTTCTCCTTCCCTTCCCCTCTAAAGATAAATAATAAAATCTTTAAAAAAGTTTATAGATAAGTATAAATCCTAAAGACTATTTCTCTATTTTCTAATAGGGATAACTATATTATATAGAGATTGTTGTAATTAAATCCAAGAAAACACTGTTTAGATTGTGCATTAAAAACATTGAAAATGGTATGTAATCTATCACATTAGACAAAACCAGTTAAAAGAAACCACTTTTATATCACTGGTTAAAATACGAATTGATATTTTCTAGTAAAAGTAGCTAATTAAAAATAATGAGGAAAACAAGTTAATACTGGTTATTTTTAATTTTTAAATTTACTTAAGTGACTGCTCATGGTACTGATAGGTGTCACAGGAAATGAGAATTTATTTTTAAATTTGTAGAGTACCACCATATGGTTTTATTAATATTAACTCAAGTATTAAGGTAACAACTTTCCATTAAAATAATATCAAATTTCACATTTCACTTAATACTACTGTTCCCCTTTTAGCAAAGGTAACTCAACTTTTGGAAATATAACCCTAACTGCATGTTTATAATTAATAACACCCAAGCCCTAATAACTTAATCTAATAAATGGGAATGCTATTACAAAATAATGCAAATTCACTTATATTTGGCTGTGGGATGCATATTTACACTCACACTCATATATTTATGTATGCTGGACTATTTCAAATAAGTAACGAAGCTATGCCATAAAGACCAGACCCAGGAAATTCTTTAAAGCTATAAAAATTTCTTAACTTCTACAGTGCACTGCTTAAATACTCTTTGATTCCCACACTATGCAAGGGATGGACTCAGTGACTTTCAAGCTGAAATCCTACTGTTCCCTCTCCATCCTCCCCAACTCCCTCCCACCAAAAAAAGAAAAAAAGAAAGAAAAAAGAAAACAAAGCCCCACTTTCTGTCCCAATCACACCTTCTCTAGGGGAAGAGGTCTTTCTTGGTGGTTGAACCAGGGATGGGGGAGGGGAGACTGTGGTTCTGGTTCAAGGAGACTCCAGAGTGCTGCAAGGTTCAAGTCAAAAGGAGGTGAGAGAGTCAGGTCAAACAAACATCAATCAAAATGTATAATTTCCCCCAAACTGGAAAATCACAGTTGATTACACAGCACAAGTAATTTCAAAGGAAATACACAGGACTCAATTCTCCTCTCATTTCTATCTTGTCTACTAGTTTACATAGTCATATTACTATTAAATGAGTGAAAAGAGAGATGTGATCCTATATGAATAATTATTGAAACTGACTGCCTAATACTCAATTAATAATGAGGAATTCTAATCAACTTTAAGATAGCTTTCTCCCATAGGGGCTTTTTTAGGAACAAAACAGACTGCAATGACAGTAGCAGAAGTTTCATTATAAAATGCATTCATTAAACAAAAATAAACTAGTGGTGTGAAATATTTTACCTGCATTTGTCACAACAGATCATGTATCCATCATCATGTGTAAAACCGCATATACACCTGGTTACATCAGTACCATAACTTCCATCCTCAGATGTGCTGATTGTAGTAGCACTGGAAGTTTCATCAAAATTAGGAGTGGTAAATATGCCTACTTCATTTTTGCTAATAAGAACTGATGGAGGAGGGGAGGCCGGAGGTGTTGGAGGAGGACGAGCACCATAATTATGGTCCTGGATTATTGAACATAAATACAGCACAATGTAATTTCAACAATGATATGAACTAATAAGCAAGTTAAAATTCGATCCTTAATTTGAATATTCAAGAGATATGAAATTGGCCCATTTCTTCCTTAACAGCTCTAAAATAATGACTTGGTGAAACTAAATATTAAACTATACTACTAAGTAAAAATGTTGGTGTACAACCTTGGTCACCTTTACAATGATTTCCTTCAAACTCCACTCCCCTCACCCCCCAAATTAGAGGATATCTTCACAGTCCTATAGTCATATATCTCCACTTTCAAGATAAAAGCAGGTGCAAGATGTGAGAATAGAAGTAAAAACAAACCAAAACAAGAAACTCAGGAATGTAGAGGCTAAAGAATAACAAAACAACTACAAAAGACGTATTATCACTATAAAGTATTAATAGGAGATTTTAAAAAATTGAGTGTTTTTTATTCTGGTCAGAGTAATAAAAATCTCTCATAAGTACACCTCAATATCACATTATGTGTCCAATTTTACAACTGTTCCAATCTAAGTTCTGCCTCTTACTAGCTATGCAATACTGAATGAGTTAATTCAGATAAGCTTTCATTTTCTCAGCTATGAAGTAGAAATGAAAATTATATCTATCCCATGAGGTTTTTTCTGGAGATTAAATGAGGCACTGTATGTAAAAATTCTTACCACAGAGTCTGGCACATAAGTGCTCAACAAATGGTAACTATATAATTTTCTATAAGAATTACTCTGTAACTTAAAATTAATGGTAGATAGTACAACTCTACCTAGAGTCTTTTTATGAAGAAATGGACTTTAACACCAAGCTACTAATAGCATAAAATAAAAATAATAATAGTAATAATAACACTTCTAAAGAGTTCCTCTTAAATTTTAATCCCTTCAATAAAGTTAGAACAATGGAATATTAAACAATAAATTATATACCTGTTTACATAGTATAAAACAAGTACACCTTTTACGTATTCAGTTTTAAGCATAATACTACACACATACTTCTAAATATAAAAAATACCCTTCTAGAGAAATGCTTGACACTTACCGCATAGGGCAAACCAATGTAACTGTGTGAATGATGCGAGCTGCTGGTATATAACTGGTGGGGGTAACTGTTGGATTTCTCAACTACCACAGGGCTAGCTTCTACAGATTCTGGTCTGGAGGGAAAAAAGTTACATCAAGGAGAATTCCATTTATTCTTTTCCTTTTAATCAATTTAAAATTATAAGCACTAATTTTATTGGCTATACACATAAAGTCTTTTTTTAAAGATTGTATTTATTTATTTTGGAGAGAGGGGAAGGAGGAAGAAAGAAAGGCAGAGAAACATCAACATGAGAGAGAAACATTGATTGGTTGCACTTTTTATTTTAACTGAGAGTCATTTCTTTTTTATCATTGCCAATAAAATATTTTTTATACTACACATATGCCCTGTGGATAAGATACATCCTATCTAGATTCCTATCTATATCCTATGTCATAACAAAATTTTTGCTTAATTAAGTAAAATAAATGTCCCTTTCAAGTTCAAATATAATTTCCCTCTGTATCATTAAAAATATTACTAAAGATTAAATGTTATATAATATAGTCAGTGATACAGGATGCTAAGCACAGGAGTAGGTAAAAGTGGTAGAAATAATTTTAACTGGACTAAGAGCATACTGACTACATAGACCCCAATTTGAATATGGAGTATATATTTCAACATGTAAAACTACAGATGGTCCCAACTTAGTGGTTCAATTTATGATTTTTTGACTTTGCAAAGGTTAGAAAACAATATGCATTCGGTAGAAACCAGCTAGGCTAAGCTATGATGTTTGATAGGTTAGGTGTATTAAGTACATTTTTGACTCATGATATTTTTAACTTATTAAGGGTTTATCAGGACCTAAGCTCACTATAAGTCAAGCAACATCTGTACGTGTTATAGTGTGCCAAGATACAGTGAATCTTGGAAATACCAGGAAAGCTAAGAAATAGGAACCTCACACTAAACCAAGGCTTGCTTATTAAATAATACAAGCAGCAGCCTAAGGTAGTATAAGAACAACAGGTCTGGCCTGGTTAATGGTTAAGTGATAGTGACTTGGCCAACTACTGATACAACTGGGAGTGACAACTGACCCGTGGTCCTTGATGTGTAAGCTCCCTGGCCTAGCATTTATACATATCACTTTCTCAACTTCTTTAGTCGTATCAATTCTCCTGAGCCTTATTCTGGTAATTTCTATCCATCAACGTGGGTGGCGAACCTACTTCTGAGGACAATTCACACTAAAAATTAACTTCTCCTTTGCATACTATGCAATAGTAAATTTTTGTGTAAAAGTTGCTACAGTGCTGGACAATTTACAAACTGAGGTTGCTAAATACAAATACAAACTGAGGTTGTTAAATACAAACTGAGGTTGTTAAATGGTCTGAAGGAGATTACAAAAGAAGAGACTCCAAAATGTTCTGAATAGTGTGAAAACAAATACCTAACATCTATGCTGTTGTGTTAAAAATTCACCTACTCATTCTCTTTAGAAATATTTTTTAATTTCAAAATTATACATACTTATAATATAAAATACAGAGGCACATATGAAAATGAAAGACCATGCTTTCATCCAAACCCCAGACACACCCATATTAAGATGCTGTGTATCCCCCCTAAACCTTCTATTCATAAATATATCTAACAGTTGTTTTGTAAAAAATGGCAATATATACTATATGATTCACACTTTGCTTCTTCCAGTTGTCAGTGTCAATACATATCTGGGAATAATTGCTTATTTCATTGTATGAATGTACTATGCCTTGCTTAACAATTTCCCTATTGTTGTATATTTAAATTGTTTCTATTTTTCACCCTTAAAGATATCACTGCAATTGTACACACTTCCATATATCTTTTCTGCATACATGGTGGTATTTCTACAACCTGGGCTCCTGAAGGTAGATACACATTCTGAATAAAGGGGAAAATGCAAATAAAATGGATAGATAGTGCCTAACTTCCTTTGATTACAACATTTTATTCCTTCCAAATTCTTTAAAAATTACATCGGAGGAGGAAGTAGAGTTTTAGCAATTCCTGATATACATTACTATTATTAAAGCTACATGTAGGAATTGTGGCCAGAAAAAAAATCACTTTTAAGGATTTAGAGTATACTTTGAATGTATTACTAAAGAGTAAGGCAAAAACTTTGAAAGTATGGAGTAACTAATGGTTAGAAATAAAAATAAAACTTGCAGTGCAAGTATGTAAACAAGTCACAAATGCTCTGTATAACCTCATGATTCAAATTAAAGCTCCAGTACTGACAAGCTGGCAATGTAAGAAAGCAGAAATGCTTTATCAAGATGCTCATTTCTAATGACATTTCTTACTAAAAATAATCTTTAAAATGTTAACAATTATATAAAAAATCTGATATATTTTAAGGATTTTCCCAAAATATAAGATAGCATTTTTTTAAAGTAACAGAGCAACAAATACGTCCCATGCTGATAAATACCCTCAAAGCTCTGCAATGCCAGAACATAATAAATCTGAAAACAATGCTGTGATGAATACCAAAGTCGAGTATCCTTTGATTGAGTATCCCCATCTTTAGAAATTTATCCTAAGAAAGTAACCCCACTAATTAAAGACCCTCAGAATTGAGATATTCAGGGAAATACTTCTCATAAACTAGTAACAGAAAACTAGATATGAAGAGCAGGAATCATTCAAATGTCCAATCAATAAAAAAATGATTCATTAAATCCAAGCAAACCTACTATATTTATGTATGGATAAACAGTTCAACAGAAACTCATACTAATAAAAATCACTATATTAAGGCCATGGGAGTTTTCCTCAAAATCTGTTGAAATATTATCACAAACTTTTAATAAATTTTTAATGACAGGACTAGAGATACTATGCAATAAATTTTTGTGTAAAAGTTGCTTCAGTGCTCAATTTACATATATTCATATAAACAGTTAATATACAGGTATAACATTTATCAAGAAACTACAATAGCATGGTATTTCTATTTCTACAAATAATTTTGTATCAAAACATAAACCATGCTGCTGTGTTCATCCTATAAATAAAATTTCATTTACATAATTTCAATGTCACTTTTCAAAGTGTGTGCTTTTTGTAGTCATTCATATATTGCTTTGTATGTGTTCTTAAATCAGTAAGACAGTAACCATTCCCCAAAAGATAATCTCTTTACCTATGGAAACTGCCCAAAAAACACCATTCTTTAGTCTGGAAATTCAAACTGGTCAAAAATGACAAGTAATTAAAGTATTCTCAATATATAAGCAATAAGGTATGGTCAAATGGTCAAAACCACCAGAATCTGTAGATGAACTCACTTTTTCAAAACTTTGAATTGTTTCCCGTAAGTAGAGGAACTGAAATAAATGCACAAATAGAGATTCTAGTATACAACTTGGCTCTAAAACTGAATTAAGAAGTAGGCTCTTGCCCTAGCTGGTGTGGCTGAGTTGGCTGGAGCACTGTCCCACAAAACAGAAGGCCATGGGTTCAATTCCCAGGCAGGACACATGCCTATGTCACATGTTTGGTCTCTGATCTGGGCCTGTAGAAGAGGCAATAGATCAATGTTTCTTTCTCTCTCTCCCCACCCCACACAACCCCTCCTTTCCTCTCTCTAAAATCAATAAGCATGTCCTTGGGTGAGGAATTTTTAAAAAAAAGTAGTATGCTCTCTTGTTAAAACCAAGCCAACAGTTGGGTACTGACTGCTTCTTTTGGAAGTTCCACATCAGTTGATAAATGCAGAAGAAATAACCAAATTAGAAAAATCACCAACCTGCAACCCTCAAGAAATAACAGATTTAGGCAAGAAATAAGTATGGAAACTAACACCTTGCAAGGTTGAAAGCTGTTTAAAGGATAAGGTTTATAACAGCCTATTCATTATTCCCATCATCACTGGAAGTTAGACAATCAAGTTTTATGTGCCTCTCCTAATGTACAATATAAAGCACAAAGTCCCACATAGAAAATATCATGCTAAAAAGAAAATGAGAGAAAAGGGTGGGGGCAGGGAATTTTAAGCTAATCACATCTCTAGATCTAAATGCCAGGTAGAATACTACATAACACCAAAATCAGAATGTCGAAACTTCTATAGGTGAAATTATCCAGTTTCTTCAACTGGTGTATGGGAAAACAAATTTAAAAGGTGTCACAGATGAAAAGAGATTCAAAAGACATTTCAGTCAAATACAATGTGTGCAGCCTGTTTGGATCCCAATTTAAATACACCAATTACAAAAACACATTTTTGAGATGAGTGAGGAAAAGTCTGAAAATAAACTGGTATTTTATATTTAAAAAGTATTCTTAATTATTGTATGAGATAACAGTATTGTGGTTTTTTAAAAAGTCCCTATGTCTTAGTGATGTACACTGCAATACATAACTAAAAAGACATGGGATTTGTTCTTAAATACTTTTAAAAAATTGTGGAATAGAGAAAACAAGATTGGCAAAACTGTGAATACTCCTAAGGCTGAGTAATGGCCACTTGGGAGTAATACTGTTCTCCCTACTGTTGTATATATTTTTGCATCTCTTTACTTAAATTATTTTTCAAAGTTCCCCAAGTTTTTCTTTTAATCTTACATTTAATGTCCTTTACACAGTGGGTACCTAAAAGAATGGTCTCCTTTTCTCCCAAATCAAGAATATGTCCTGGGTATTTTTATTTCTTAACCTCTATCTGTGGAATCTCTTCTAACACTTCTTTAATTTCAACACCTTTCTCAAGGCTTACTTCAAAGTGCTCTTTAAGGAGCACTTTCCTGATTGCTTCAACTCATCATATTTTTTTAATTCCTATGGATTCCTACAGCACTTATTTACTGTATTATTCATTTATTAATTATAGGGTATCAACCACCTTCTCATATGCATTTAGTATTTGCTCTCCTAGATGCCCATCAAAATTATCAAGTTTTCTCTAGTAGAAAGAATACAGAATTGGGACTTACATGTCTAAGGCTGGCCATTCAATGGATATAGTTGGGTATTCACCTTTCTGAACTTAAAACTTTTATTTGTAAAGTGGAATTACATATACCTGTACTTCACTTTCTTCCCAGCAATATACAATAAAGCTAAAATCATACAAAGAATCTGAAAATGCATTTTCTCAACTATTATGCATTATACAGATGTGTAACACTACTTATTCCTTCAGAAGTACCCCTCAAGTATAACTAGGAATATTCAGCCTGAAGTTGCTTTTAAATTATTTTAAGACCTTAACTCCACAGTAGTTTTCTGTACTTTTCTTCCTTGTTTCTTTTAATGACATTGTAAGCTCCAGGAGTCAAGGACCTATTACTGTAGAAAAAGATTTACTACAAAAAAATAGGAAACAGATAGAAATGTTATAATAGAATGGGATTAATACATTCTCATTTTAGTTCCAATAACTGCTCAAACCATCCTAATTTCAATACAAAAAAAAGGTAAGTAAGCAAGGAATCACTGTCATTGGCAGCAAAAAAATTTTAAATGTTTAAATTGTTTTTAAATTAATAATTTTAAACTTTCTGATTTCAAAGATTTTTAAAAGGACCATACACAGGGATGTTAAGCCTTAAGCCTGTCAATGAAAAATCAACACAAATGTATGGAATACTTAATACAGTAGGTATTTAGGATTTATGTATATTTGCAAGATCTGACAATGCATTAGATTCATTATTCACACAATCTAATTATCCAACATGTTGAACTAAGAAGTAGTATGTGTGTTCCTTGGAGAAAAGTGACTATTACACTCAGAACCTTTGTAAGGAATACTTTATTCTCTTCAGTTACTCTCTTTAACACTCTAAAGGGCACTCCTTTGTTTTTATGTTTTAATATTAGGTGATTAAGAACCTGTCCATATAGACGGTTTCACTCATACCACCAATGAGCTATCTGTTTCACAAGACACAGTCCTCAATCCTATTAACTATCTGGATAACATAGCTCCTTAAGCGCTAGTGATCAATTATCCTTCTTGAGATCCATTTATTCCTTCAATAAGGTATGTCAGACAGACAGGCAGGCAGGACACTCTAGTCATGAGTAATAATATGCTCTGTACAAAGCAATAATGACTGTCATTAGCTGGATTCAGCAGTGTGCTTTACAAAAAGTCATCTCATGATGATGATCATTTTGCTTGACATAGCAGTTTACTATATACCAAAGTCAAGAACTGACCTTATCTTATATTTTTGACCTTACCCATAGTAAAATATTTGACATTTTCTGCTAACTCACAGTCTCCTCAAATCTGTATCTTATCACCATTAATATAACCTTTCAGTAGTTGAAAGAATGAATTTAGATACATCATTTTGCATTCCCTATTTCAAAGAAGCCATATAGGCATTAAAAATAAGAGTAACCCTAGTAATGCTGGAGGGCACTACTGTTTTTACCACTTCATCCAAAAAGTTTAACCTACACTTTGTTTCCATCTATAAATCCCATTCACAGAATTTTTGTCTAAGTTTTCTGGTGGACTTACCTTACAGTCACAAGAGCACACAAACTGTAATTCAAGAATTAGTTCTATGATAATGCTCACCACATGTTTAAGGTACCTTGTTAGACGCTAAAAAGAATAAAAGGATTATAAAACATACTCATATTCCTCAAAGAGTTTTTGATCTCAGGAAGAGTAGTAAGTTAGCAAAAAGAGACAAGTACACAAAAACCACCATAAAAGGCAAAGATAGGGTAATGCCACAAAAAAAAGGGTATGGATAAATGCTTAACAAAACCCTTTCTGCTTCTGCATGAGACTTTGACCTTCCGTTAATTTTCTACCTCTGTTAACCCCCAAAACTGATAAAGTAATTGTCTGTATTGCTAGGCACATTAAGGAAAATGGCCCTTGACTGGTAAATTAATTACATCCAGACTGGGAAACTATAAATACTTGATGTGGATGCCACAGGTTTGAACTTCCCCAAGGTGCAGTGACAGAAATATAGTCATAGTCAGGGATTTCAACATCACATTGACTTCCAAAGGGCAGATCTTGCAGACAAATCAACCAGAAGACAGCAGTCTTAAATGACACACTAGATCAGGGGTGTCAAACTCATTTTCACTGGGGGCCAAATCAGCCTCATGGTTGCTTTCAGGGCCAAATGTAACTTTAGTACTGTATAAATATAACTACTCCTTAACGGTTAAGCAAGAGCTCGGCGCTGCCACTGGGTAGAAACAAAGGTGCCAGGTTGGATAAAACAAGGTGGAGGGCAGGATTTGGCTTTCGGGCCTTGTGTTTGCCACCTGTGCACTAGATCAAATGGAATTAACTAATACCTTCAGAGCATCTCACCCAAAAAGAGCAGAATATATGTGCTTTTCAAGTGCACATAGAACGTTTTCTAGGATAGACAACATATTAGGATACAAAACAAGTCTCAATAAACTCAAGATTGAAATCATATCAAGCATCTTCTCTGACCGCAATTCTATGAAACTAGAAATCAATCACAAGAAAACTGAAAAACACGCAAAGATATCGAAGTTAAATAACTTGTTCTTAAACAATGAATGGGTCCAAAATGAGGTCAAAGAAGAAATCAAATGATTCCTTGAAACAAATGATGATACAACAACCCAAAATCTGTAGGACACTGGGAAAGCAATCCTAAGAGTGATATTCACAGCAGTATAGGCTTTCTCAAAAAAAAAAAAAACAAGAAAAATCTCAAATAAACAATCTAACTTTACACTTAAAAGAATTTGAAAAACAACAAAGCCTAAATTGAGTATAAAGAAGGAAATAATAAAGATCAGAGCAGAAATAAATGAAATATAAGACAGAAAGCTGTACTTGAACAAGAATTAAATTTTAAAAATTATTTAAAAAAAGAAATAAATGAAATAGAGTCTAAAAAATCATACAAAAGATCAATGAATCCAAGAGCTGGATCTTTGAAATGATAAAACAAGATTAACAAACCTTTAACCAGACTCATCAAGAAAAAAAGAGAGGACCCAAATAAATAAAATCAGAAACAAAAGAAGAAAAATAACAAACGACACCAAAGAAATACAAAGGATTTTAAGAAAATATTATGAACAACTGTATGCCAACAAACTGGACAGCCTGGATGAAATAAATAAATTCCTATAAACATAAAATCTTCCAAAACTAAATCAGGAAGAATCAGAGAATCTGAATAGAAAGATTACACCTGGTAAAATTGAAAATGTCATAAAAAAACTCCCAACAAAATCAGGAAGAATCAGAGAATCTGAATAGAAAGATTACACCTGGTAAAATTGAAAATGTCATAAAAAAACTCCCAACAAACACAAGCCCTGGAGGGGATGGCTTCACAGGTGAATTTTACCAAACATTCCAAGGAGAAATAACACCTAGACTCCTCAAACTATTTCATAAAGTTCATGAGAAGGGGAAGGCTCCCAACCTCATTTTATGAGACTAGCATTATCCTAATTCCAAAATCAGGTAAAACACTATAAAGAAAATTATAAGCCAGTATCTCTGATGAACAAAGACACTAAAATCCTTTATTAAATATTAGAAACTGAATACAGCAATTATGATCAAAAAGATCATAAACCATGATCAAGTGGGGTTTATTCTGGGAATACGAGGTTGGTATAACATTAACAAATCAATAAATGTGGTTCACCACAGAAACAAAATAAAGGATAAAACACACGTGATCATATCAATAGATGCAGAAAAAGCATTTGATAAAATCCATCGGCCATTTACGATAAAAACTCTCAGCAAAGTGGGAATAGACGGAACATACTAAACATAATAAAGGCCAGTTATGAAAAACCCACTGCCAGCATCATACTCAATAGGCAAAAACTACAAGCATTCCCCTTAAGATAAGGAACAAGACAGGGATTTCCACTTTCACCTCTCCTATTCAACATGGTACTAGATGTCCTAGCTACAGCAATCAGAGAAAAAGAAGAAATAAAAGGCATCCAAATTGGAAAGGAAGAAGTAAAACGTCCTTTATTTGCAGATAATATGATACCACACACAGAGAACCCAAAAGATTCCATCAAGAAACTATAAGAACTAAGACATGAATTCAGCAAAGTAGCAGGATAAAAAGTTAACAACTGGAAATCAGTTGCATTTTTATATGCCAGAATGATCTTACAGAACAGGAAATTAAGAAACCAATTTCATTCACAATCGCTGCAAAAAGAATAAAATACCTAGGAATCAACCTAACCAAAAATGTAAAAGAACTGTACTAGGAAAATTGTAAGACACCAAAGGGAGAAAGTGAAGATACAAATAAGTGGAAGCACATACCATGTTCATGGTTAGGAAGAATTAACATCATTAAAATGGTCATACTAACCAAAGCAATCTCTATATTCAATATAATTCCTATCAAGATTCCAACGACGTATCTCACAGAGCTAGACCCAATATTTCAAAAATTTATATGGAAGCACAAAAGGCCCCACATAGCAACAGTAATCCTGAGAAAGAAGAAGGTCAGAGGAATCACAGTACCTAATATCAAACTATACTAGAAAGTTACAGTAATCAAAACAGTATGGTACTGGCATAAAAACAGACACAGAGTTCAATGGAACAGAATAGAGAGCCCATAAATAAAGTCACACCTTTATAGCCAATTAATATTTGACAGAGGAAACAAGCACATACAATGGGCTAAAGATAATTTATTCAATCAAAAGTTTTGGGTAATTGGACAGGTACATGCAGAAAAACGAAAACAAGATCATCTTTTAATATCGCGCAAAAGAATAAATTCAAAATGCATCAAAGACTTAAATGTTAGACCCAAAACCATAAAAATCATAGAAGAAAACAGAGGCAGCAAAATCTCACACATTACTTATGGCAACATTTTATCAAATATATCTCCCCAGGCAAGGGAAACAAAAGAAAAAATAAACCAACGGGACTACATCAAACTAAAAAGTTTTTACACAACAAAGGAAATCATCAACAAAATAAAAAGACAACCCACAGTATGGGAGAACATATTCGCTGATACCTCTGATAAGGGGTTAACATCCAAAATTTGCAAGAACTTACAAAACTCAACACCAAGAAAACCCAATTAAAAAATGGGCAAAGGACCTAATAGACACTTCTCCAAAGAGGACAGAGGGCCAAAAGACATATGAAAAGATGCTCAACATCATTAATTATCAAAGAAATACAAACTAAAACCCCAATGAGATATTATCTCATACCTGTCAGAATGGCCATCATCCATAAATCAATATACAAGTGCTGGCAAGGATGTGGAGAAAGGGGAACACTGTTGGTGGGGAATGCAGACTGGTGCAGCCACTGTGGAAAGCAGTACGGATATACCTCAAATATTTTCCAAGTGGATCTGACTTCGACCCAGCTATCTCACTTCTGGGAATATGTATGAAAGAACTCAAAGCACTAATTCAAGAGAACATAACCACCCCTACGTTCACTGCAACATTAGTTACAATTGCCAAGATATGAAAGCAGCCTAAGTATTCATCAGTAGATGAGTGGGTAAAACAACTGTGGGACATTTACACAACGGAATACTACTTGGATGTAAAAAGAACAATCTTTTACCCTTTCTGACAGTAATGGACAGACCTGGAGAACATTATGCTAGGTGAAATAAGCCAGTCAGAGAAAGACAAATATGATATGATTTCACTCATATGTGGAATGTCATGAACAAACTGAACAAGGAAAATGGGGACAGGTTCATAGATGGAGAGCAGGATGACAGCTGGGGGTTGGGTCAGGGGTGGAGGGATTGAGCAAAAAGGAAAAAGGACTCATGGACATGGTCAACAGTTTGGTGAATGCTGGGGGGAAAGAAATATAAGGGGACTAAATGGTAGTGGGAAAAAATAAAGATTAAATTAAAAAATAAAATAAAACATCCTATTCAAAATACAATGACTTATAATAAAAAATACCACCACTTGTTAAAATTCTTATTTTGGAGAATTTTATATCCCTCCTGCTTCTACATTCTGTCCTAATGTATTCTACTGTGGTTGGTACACAGTCCCTCAGATAATACATATAATAAATTTCAATCTGTCACCTTTTTAGCTGCTGTTTTAATGCTGCTGGTTTCCTACTGCCTTTTAGTATGTTACCCCACTTCCTGAAATAGGTACTAACTAGGACTGCTATTTTAAAGAACTGTAGCATTCAACTCATTGAAATCATACAAATTGTGTAAGATTTTTTTTTACATACAAGAAATATTTTGTTCAATAGCCCCTTACATGTATTCTGTAATTCTGAAACTGTAAAATTCATGGTGGTGAAAAGTAGGTTTACAGTTGTCCGTATGGAAAATATTTCAGTAATTAATAAATAATATTACAAGAATAAACTGTCTCCTATACTCACAACTGTAAACCTCCTTTAGCCTCCTTTGCTCTCTCGCCTTTCACAGAAAAAGTTTGTTGACCATAGCTCTAAATTTAAGTTCCAAAACAATCCAGAAAGTAAAACAGTATTTTCTACAACAAACATGCACCTTATAGTGATATCTAAATTAAGAGGTCTAGCAATGCAGAGGGCCGTATGGGTGGAGCACATGAGAGAGAATTGGGTTAAGGATAATTTGGAAATCATGAACACATTGGAAATGGTGAAAGCTAATGGGTCAAGTGGATGAAACCTCCAGGACAATTTACAAAGTAAACTAACTGCAGACTTCTGGAAAACATAAATATTTAAGAAACAGAAGAAGTATTTACAAAGGAGATTAAAGAATAAAAACCAAATGGAAAACAGTTTGGTGACTTCTCAAAATGTTAAACAGTGGGAAGGGATGGGAGTAATAGACAGAAAACTGCACTTGAAAAATAATTAAATAAAAAATTGGCAAAAAAAAGAAATAAAAAAAATGTTAAACAGAATTACCCTATGACCCAGCAATTTTATTCCTAAATTATATACCCTTAAGAACTGAAATCAAGGACTCAAACAGATCCTTGTACACCAATATCTATAGCAGCATTAGTTAGAATAGCCAAAAGGTAAAATATTTCAACTGTCCCTCAATAAATGAAAAGATAAACAAAATGTGGTACATCACATTAACTTCTATGTAGATAATGAATTATAGAAGGCAAATGGAATATTATTCAGCCTTAAAAAGCAATGGAATTCTGATATATACTACAACATATAGAAAATATTATGCTAAGTAAAATAGAAACAAAAGAGTAAACATTTTATGACTCCATATTATATAAGGTATCTAGAATAGGCAAATAGAGACAGACAATAAAAATAGAGGTTACCAGGCACTGGTTCCTGGAGAAAAGAAGAGGCTGTTTAATTAGTACAAAGTTTCTGTCTGGAATTATGTTCGGACACAGTAGTGATGGCTATAAAACACTGATAGTACTTAACAGCATTGTATTCTTAAAAACAGTTAAAATGGTAAATTTTATGTTATGTGCATTTTACTATAATTAAAAGAAAAACTGTCAAAGTCAAAACTACAAACAGTTAACAGTAACAAATCCTACTGAGAACAAGCAACATAACGCCTAAAAACTATGCATTAGCTTCAATGCTAATAGCTACTAGCATGCTAAAAGTACTGTAAAAGCCAAATTATACGTAGCAGGAGGAAGAATAAAAGGGAGAACAATTAAAGGATTCAATGAATGGGTCCTACAATTTAGACAGTGGTCAAGGAATTATAGGGATGAGAGGCACAGATAATACTGACAGAAAGTCAAGATTTAATCTAAATTAGTCACTCCCAAGCCCTACCTAGACCCATAAGGTGATGTTCAGGGCCTGGAGAATATAAAATGCTATTGCTAAGATTTGGTAACTAAAGCAGGTAAAACAAAGATATATGACAGGGCTGGTCTGTATCTGGTGCTAAGGGAGTGTCAGGGTATCGTTTCCCTTTCTCAGACTGGAAGTAGATTTGTTCTAGCCCAGAACTGGCAGTAGTAGATCTGTTCCTGCTGAGTCTAGGTAGGTATAGTGTGGCAAGCAGTTCCTAGACCCCTAGACAATGATGTCACGAAGCTTGGGGTAGAGAGTCAGCTGATGTCCTGCTTGGTGTGGGACAGAGTGCAGCAGGACAGGAACTGTTCAGGAAAACAGAATCTGTGCTGCTCCAAAGTGATGTTCAGTGTCCCTGAAGGTATTTTAAAGATTGTATCATCCAACCTCCAGTTTCAGAGACAAGATGAATGATCTAAGTGTCACAAACTCCAGATTCAAGCTCTAACGCTGTCACTAACTCACTGTGTATCCTTGGTACATGCCATATAAACCCTCTGGGTCTCAGTTTTCACATTTGTTAAATGAACTCAATTCTAAGTCACATGGTGTTATAATAGCAAAGAAAGTACTAAAGCCCAGATCTCTTTTAAGTTGGTCTAGTACTTTCCCCACCAAACTGCAATTGTCCACACCATACCTGCGAAATTTACTATTTATGCCCATGGATTAGTGATTTAATAAGGTAAATAGCTTTAACTCATTTTTGTACTACAAAATGGTAGTATGCATTGCTTTAATAGAAATTACACAAAGCCTTTGAGTTCGGGTTATCATGAATATATGCCACTTAAATTTTCATTATTTCACAAACTTTAAAATATGAAGAATATTTTTGATCATTAAAATTATTTCTTTATGTAGTATTTCCATTATGAAAAATAAGCAGGGTATTTTAAAATGTGTTTTAGTTTTAAATTATTGTTAAAAACTTAGAAGACAGAGAGCAATTACCATTTTTGTACAGTAATCTATGTTGCCACATTTTTCTGGAACCACTTTACAAATTTTAAATTTTATTTTTTATAAAAAAATATCCTTACTCTTTAAAAATCCATCAGAAATTATCATCCAAGCCATATCATACATTGTTAGTGAAGACATTTAAGTAAGTTAAGTGAACTGAACTTAAGATCTAAAAAAATAGAAGAGTGCTAATCCTTAAATTAAGAGAGGCATTTAAAGAGAAAAAAAAGTTTGCAGAATAATTTAAAGGTCTGATTCCTCAGAAATTGAATTTTTATGATTTCCTTCTTCCTCATCAAAAATTTAATCACTTCCCCCTGGCTGGTGCAGCTCTGTGGATTGAGCGTGGGCCTGCGACCAGAGGATCACGGTTCGATTCCCAGTCAGGGCACATGCCTGGCTTGCAGGCCGGTTCCCTGCAGGCCAACTCCCAGCAGGGGATGCACAATAGGCAACCACACATTGATGTTTCTCTCCCTCTCTCCTTCCCCTCTAAAGATAAATAAATAAATAAAATCTTTAAAAAAAATTTTAATCACTTCCCTGTATAAACCTTCAAAATACAGTCTGATTTCGATGAGAAGTTTATACCAGTGTTTTAGGTGAAATGACTAATTTTACTTTTAATATTAAAATATTCAGTAACACACACTTGGGTATCATAATAGCTCATGGATAAATTGGCTCCCAATAGTAATGGGTGTAAAAGATCTCCATGAGTTACATGGTTCTTCAGATTTGTGATAAAAACTTTCCATTTCTTTCATCCCTGTAATTTTTCAAAGACATCTTAATTACATACATTACAAGCATACAAGAGGTTTTTTGAATTGTTTCCTCATCCTTTTCTGTTTGGTTGTTTCTTTCTTCCTTCTGGTCCACTCCATTGTTTTGAGTCCTAGTTTCCTTCCCATCACTAGGTTCCCTGTGCATTTTCCTTCATTTCATTTAGTGTAGCCTTCATTTGTTCCTCTAATTTGTGACTAAAATCAACCAGTTCTGTGAGCATTCTGATCACCAGTATTTTGAACTATGCATCTGATAGGTTGGCTATCTCTTGGTCACTTAGAAGTATTGGCTCTGGGGCTTTGAGCTGTTTTTCTGCTTGAACCATAATGTTTTGGTCCATTCGCACCTGTTATGTATGAGGGGCAGAACCTTAGGTGTTCACCTTAGGCGGGGCAACCCAAATCACTGGGTAGTGCAGCTATACGTGGGGGCGGGGTCAGAGGGGAAAAAAATGGTGCTTTGCTCTACTCTCTGTTGCACCTCTGCCTCTTCTGCCACTTCACCCAAGCAAATTGGGCCTTTCTAGTGCTGATTCCCATGTGGGTGGGCTTGTGTGCATTCTAGGACCCTGTGGGTTTCTCCAACAAACTTTCCTGTGAGGGTGGGAGCCTCTCCCTGTGTCTCAACACCCACAAGTGTTTTCAATTGGTATTTTGAGGCTTTATTTCCAGGCGCTAGGACTCTGGGTTGCACCATCTGTCTCACTCCCCTGTTTTCTACGCGTGAATGTGGGACCCCTGCAGGGTCAGCCAGCCACTTTGGGCTGGTTGGTTCCCTGCTTCTCAATCGCCACCTTGCTGGGTCTGCCCGTTGCCACCCTATACCTAGGGTCTGCCAGCTGCCGCCTGGGTGCCCAGGGTGCCTGGGTGTCAACGCTTCCTGTGCTGCGACCCCACTCTGCTTGGCCACCCAACTGCGCCCCACCCCCCCTACCGGTCTGGATCAATGTGTCTGTTTTAACTCCTTGGTTGTCAGACTTCCATACAGTTTAGTTTTCTTTCAGTTTTGGTTGTTACTTTGTTTCTGAATTGTTGTCCTTATTTTGGTTGTTCAAGGAGACACAGTGTGTCTACCTACACCTCCAGAAGTCCCCCAAGAAGTTTTTTTAAATGGAGACGAGGTTTCATTTAACAATTGTCCTCAGTTTATCACATGGGGCATTTTACTTCATTTAACTCATCTTTAACAAAAACCTGGCTCTTCTGACCTATGTGGCAGCACGGATCTAGAACTAGGCAGCCCTGGGTTCAAAGCTACCTCTATTTTCTATTAATTATGTAATCTTAGGTAAATCTGTTATCTCCTTGAGCTGAATTTCTTTTGTAAAGTGGGAATAATACCTGCCTGACTTCTTGCTGGGAAGATTAAGAGGCCTGTCTGTATGGGTATACTGAGCTCTTTATTCACTATCACAAGTGAAAAAAATTAGCATGAAATGAATGAGATATTCAGCATAATTCTAAGAATAGTTCTAAATAATGCTAGGACATTACTTTAAAAAACCTTTTGAATATTAAGACAAAACCACATTTAAGTGAAAATACTTCCTAATTAGGATAAGCAAATCACTACATTAAAAGCAGCAGAAAGTATTAGTTTCTTGATAGTGGATTAGGTGTAAAGAATCATAAACACAAATGTTAAGCATTAATGAAAACCAAACAAATAAAAAGCTGGTAGAAACATTTTATTAGACACAAAACATTTTAGTATCTTCAGTTATATAAATTCAGGCTAAAAGCACCCAACCACTTCAACAATTTAATAAATTCTGTCAGCAGGTGGCTCTAGTGACACCAAAATCACTATCAAATACTATAGCAAAATACAGGTGGTAAAGATGAAATGAATCTCAGAAATTTGGAGTCAAAAAGAATCACATTAATACTTCAATCCAAGCTCTCTTTTTCAAATAAAGATATCAAAGTTTAAAAATTTTTTAAGGGCTCACTGCTATGTCAGTGGCAGACATAACAAAACTCAGATCTCTCACTTTAATACTCTCAGTCAAAAAATAAGCATTTGCTACATTGCCAGCCACAGTACTAGGAGCCCTCCCTTCAAAATAGTCCATCTCTAATTTACACATGTCACATTTACTAATTTGTCCATCTCATCCTAAAATCCACTTACTTACATTAAAAGCTCATTATAATGATTTTGAATGAGACCAAGGAATATTTGGTGGTAACAATATCAAAAGGAATACAACATTTGCAATCATGCTCCCAGTCTCTGAGATGGAAAATTTGGCTTTTCTTTTTACAAAATGCTAGGAAAGAAGAAATGTAACATTCCCCATTTATACCTCTTCCCACTTTCCAACTCTAAAAGAGTTTTTTTTTCTTATTTAATCAATTTAGGAATTCAGGTGGTTGGAAGGACAGAAGTAAAAGAGGCAAAAAAGAATAAAAGATAAAAAACACATAATTCTCATAAACAACTGAACTCTGACTCAACTTTCCTATCTAATCCAGTGATAACAGACTCTAGATTTTCTTTTACATTCCTTATCATGAGCAAAGGCCTGAAAATGATTGTTATTACAGTCATTTATTATGCCAAATTTACTACTTCTAAAATTGAAACTACTAATTACATAAAACCATGTATCAAAACAAGGCAGTTACGTTATAAAAATCATTCTTTGTAATATTAGTACAGAAGCTGTGACAGAAAAGGCCTCAAATCAACACATCATTAAATTTTACCTGCCATTTATCTGCTGACTTCAGTCCCCTCACCTATAAAATGAGAACATCTGCATAACAGCTATATCTGTATCTTTCTTATTCAAAAGGAGGTAGACTGTTACGATCTCACTTTCACAACTGTTGGAACCAGCCTAGGCTTCACTGTTCTCTTCTCCTCTGAGTCCTACCCCTTTATTCCTCAGCCTACAGCTTCTCCATCCAATACAGTAAGCCACTACATATAGATGCTACTGAGCACTTGAAATGTGACCAGTTAAAAATGACAAGTGCTGGAAGTACAAAATACATACCAGATTTTAAACACTTAGTGTGAAAAATAAAACAAAAAATATTTCGTTAGTATTTTTATACTGATTAGATGTTAAAATGATAATACTCTGGATATACTCGGTTAAATAAAAGATTTAACAAAATTATTTTCACTTTTTAAAAACCTTTTTAATATGGCTACTAGAAAATTGTAAAGTATGCATATATCTCACATTATATTTCTACACACAGTTCTGATTTTTCATCTAATTATAATTTCCTTAAGAGTGAGGATAAAAGCTTACAATTCACCTTTGTAACCTGAACCTCTAGAATACCATTCTCCACAAATCTGATGTTTATAAATGATGATCCAAAATGTGCTATTTCTTGGATTGTTGGTATTATCCTATGAAAGTATGCTAGAAGGAAGAAGTCTACTTCTAGTATTAGCCTCATTTATGGACAGTTAATTAAAAAACTTGACAGATATAGCTTCCCAGTAAGAAAGGCATTCCAGTTGTTATCATTGTGCTTACCAAGTTTTTAAAAAATATTTATACTCAGTTCAGTTTTCCCCTTAAATATATCCTTACCCATTAACATTTTCAACTGTACCAAGGATTACACCAAACACTAGTGAGAAAACCAGTCGGTCATCACGTTTACCCTGTATGTTGTTCTGGTATTTTTCAAATCTCAAGACAAACAAAATAGAGATCAAAGCTTCCTGCTGAGATCTAAGAGTGGCTATTATGCACAGCTTTTTATGGTATGTTAGAATCTCAGCTATAGCCACTGGCTTCTCCATTTGTATTCACCAACATCTAGGTTTTGATTTGTTAAAACTATATATAGTAAAAAGTTATTTTTAAATAAAACATCTGTTAAATTTGACTATGAAAATGTTTATAATTGCTTAAGAAAAAGCTTAGGCTAGTAAAACCAAATTTTAATCTTATTAAAACAGATATCCCTAAATCATGGACTATTTTCACTAATTAAGTATTCCTAAAGTATTTTAAAACTTTTTTTTAGTCCAAATATTCAGGAAGAATCAATTCTTAGCAAGGTAATGAAGAAAAAGGAGTAAAATACAAGTTCCTAACTCTAAAGGAAAGCCAAAACAAACCCAAGATTTTCAAAATTTAGTGATGAGAGGAAAACACATATCTAACAAAGAATAAATTGGACTTGGTGAGAAAAATGACTTGTATTTTAGAGACACAATAATCCAAGAGAATATGTTACTGAATATGGAAATATTGAAACAATTTGACAAATCCATTCTCCACTGATCCTGAGCTAGATCTTCAATTTCCTATCTATAAGATGCTACAGATAGACTAGATGAAATCTAAGTGATCAAAAAAAAATCTCTTTTATAGCCTTAGAAGAGAGTATAAGTTTGGTCTAGTACACTAATTCATTCAATAAATAGTAACTAAGTACCTGGCCCTGGCTGGTGTGGCTGAATGGATTGAGTGCTGGCCTGCAACCCAAAGGGTCGTCAATTTGATTCCTAGTCAGGGCACATGCCGGGGTTGCACACCAGGTCCCTGGGGGGTCTAGGGCAGGGTGGTGGGGGGCTGTGGCAGGTGCGAGAGGCAACCACACATTATGTTTCTCTCCCTTTCTCCTTCCCTTCCCCTCTCTCTAAAAATAAATAAAATCTTTAAAAAAATAACGAAGTACCTCCTAAATCTTAAATTAGTGATACACTGTATTTTAGCAGTACAATTTTTTTTCATTCTCTTTTAAAGCAATTAACATAGCCCTGGTCAGAGTGGCTTGGTTGGTTGGAGTGTCCTCCCGTGCATAGAAGGTCGCGGGTTCAATTCCCAGTCAGGGCACATACCTAGGTTGTGGATTTGGTCCCCAGTGGGGGAGTATACGGGTCCAGTTTCTGTCTCACATCAATGTCTCTCTGTCTCTGTCTCTGTCTGTCCCCCTCTCTCTAAAAAAACCAATAAATGTATCCTTGGGCAAAGATTAAAAAAAAACACCTAACAAACATAAACAGTATGTAGTCACATGAGTACAAGATGTAATTCTCTCTTTTTAAAACAAACATTTTACTTTGAAACAATTATGTAGTCTCATAGCAGGTTTACAAAGAAATGTACATGGAAGTCCCATGCACCCCATCCTCCAGCAGTCTGCATCTTACACAACTATAGTTATCTTTTGATTGTGTATTTGAAATTGAAAGAAAGCAACATGTTAATTATATCAAAAGTTCTTATAAAAACAACACTGACCAGGTGGTTCAGTGGGGTAGAGCATCATCCTGTACACCAAAAGGTGGCAGGTTCCACTCCCAGTCAGGCCACATACATAGGTTGTGGGTTCCAACCCCAGTTGGGGTGTGTACAGGAGGCAACTGATCAGTGTTTCTCTCTCCCACCCTTTCCTTTCTCCCTAATCCTTGGGTGAGAAACATAAACAAACAAACAAACACCTTTTCTCATACAGCTCCAAAAGCTTTATGTTTCTGTCAAAATACGATTTATGGTTTTTTTCAAGCCTCCAGGATTTAAGGTTTTTTTCGAACTCCCAGGCTTTATGTTTAAAAAGAGAATTTAAAGATTCAAAAATTAAACCAAAAAAAAAAAGTCTGATGGTTGTGCCAAAGTAAAAATTGGCACCAGCTATACTTTGTGTCCACTGAGTGGGGGGAACTATGCTTAAGTGGCATATACCTGTATGTAGAATATAAAAACAAAATTTCCTAAAACAAAATACTTCTTCAAAGATAGTCATTCTATAATTACCTACAAACTTGATAATTTTTCTATAATAAAAATGACCACATCTACATCAGAAAAGATTTGGCTCCATAATGTAAATCATACTTGTATTCCATTAATACTTTATACATGTTTTTAATAAAGAAAATACGCAGGAGACTATTCCCTATACTGCTCTTTCTGTGTATTACTCATTCTATTTTAACTGTACAATTATGTGGTTTTCATAATTTAATTTCATTACGAACTGCTTATAGTAGCCATAACAGGCATTCAAACAAGGCACGGGTATATCTCACATGGTGTTACTAGACAAGTTACTATCTAGTATATAAATAACATTTCATGAATTCTTTCTTGTATTAATTGCTTAAAAGGCTAATTTTAAAAAATACTATTACCCTGGCTGGTGTAGCTCAGTGGATTGAGCATGGGCCTGCGAACCAAAGGATTGCAGTTCGATTCCCATTCAGGGCACATGCCTGGGTTGCAGGCCAGTTCCCAGCAGGGGACATACAAGAGGCAACCATACATTGATATTTCCCTCCCTCTCTCCTTCCCTTCCCCTCTAAAGATAAATAAATATTTTAAAAAATACTATCAAAGACACAAAGAATCTTTGATTATTACCAATAAATGACTATAACTATTACCAGATATGAATTTGTATCTATAAGATGCTTTACATTAAGACTAGTACTTCAGACTTGGAACCCCTTGCCTCTCAAGTTCTTCTTCCAGGTTCTTTTCTTAGTAGAGGCCCTATTTGGACAGCAGTCAACTATCACAAGAGTGTCTTCTCTGTAAATCTATTATTTTACAATAAAAATAACTCATACACAGTACAAAAAACATAATGGTTCTTAAAATTACATTATAATAATCATACAGTTAGATGAACTGTATAGTACATTTTAACATATTACATATTAGAGAGCATCACTGTCTTCCCTGATAGCATAAGAAGCAGTGGTAAATATGCCACTGGAAATGCCAGCAAAAGAATAAGAATTTTCATCCTTTCTGTATACTATCTCAAGCAACCCCAAAATAAATTTCCTTTTTAAAAAAATTTAAGTTAACTTTCTGGTCAATAAGAGTCCTATTAAGCAACTATATACTGAATCAGAGAACAAACATATCCATTGTTCCATCCTTCAACTTCTAACTATCACTTGAATCCCTTACAATTCCAAAAACAAATAATCAATTTTCACAGCAATAACTTACTGTCGAAGTGGCTGATCATTTGAAACCAAGATAAAACAAAATCTATCCATACAACTGCCTAGACCAAATAGCCTAGAAGCAAAATAAGAACACTTCACTGAATCCATTAGAAATGACTCCCATAAAAGCAAAAAATAGCAAAATAATCATCCAGCAGAAAACATCCCCTTTTTCTTATTTAAAAAAGGCTTGAACCCTGGCTGGGTTGCTCAGTTGGTTGGAGCATCATCCCATGCACCAAAAGGCTGTGGGTTTGATTGTGAGTCAGCGCACATACCTAGGTTGCAGGTTAGATCCCCAGTTGGGATGCGTACGGGATGCAACTCATTATTTCTCTCTCTGAACCCATTCCTTCCCCTCTAAAATCAATAAACGTATCCTTAGTCAAGGATGAAAAAATAAAAATAAAAAATAAATAAATGGTTGGAATTTTGTTTTCAACCCTGTTGTTTATAGCACTGTCCCGATACACCAAGGTTCTGAGTTCAATCCCCAGTCAGGGCACATACAAGAATCAACCAATGAATGCATAAATAAGTGGAACAACAAGCTGATGTTTCTCTCTCTGTCTCTCTCTCTCTGAAAATTAATAAATTTTAAACTTAGTAAAAGACATATCATCTTGACTCAAAAGTTATTTATAAAAGTAATTTTAGTTAAAGAGATTTTTGCCTTTAATCTTCTGGTATTTTATTTTAGCCAAGAGTCTAAAATGAGAAAAATATAAATGCAAATCAAGCACTGCTTCATTGTGGTAAAATAACTGTATGAAATATTTTGCCTTTCCTTATTCAAAAATACCTTAGAATACTTACTCTGAGCCTGCAGCCATTTCCAAGTATGACGTTTCTGCTGTATCGACCCCCAATGGGATCACTATGCTCATGACGTTCGCCTCTGATAAATTCGATTACTATGGAGTCCTATGCATTGGTATCCAAAACACTGGGGCATGCCAGCCACAGTGCTCATTGCAAACATCTAAGTGCATCCACAAACCCTGTTTAAAAGAAAAGGGGAAAAAAAGTTTTAAAAAATCATCTTCCTATTCCCAGCAACATTCACACTATAACAATTAACAGTAAGTAAAAAACATAAGGAAAGCATTCTTTATTAAAATATTGATATACATTAGAATATGCTCAGGAAATCTCTTTTGTTTATTTTTCTAGAATTACATGATGTGACTGTGGTAAAAAAAAAAAAAAGACTCATAATCTTTCTTAGGAAATGAATTTAGGATGCCAAAAGGAGGATCACTATTTACAGTGCTTAGTGAAGAACGAACAAATACTGTATTATTCACTTTTAAAAATAAATGTAATTTCTTATAGCACTAGTATCCAAAAGTAAGTCGTCTTGGTTCAGTGTGATCTAAAAATTAATGAATATTGAGTACTTACTATGAACTAGCACCATACTAAGCTTTTACATGGATGATCTATTTAATCCCTACAACTCTGAGATATGGATCTCCATTTCACCACTGAGGAGCAACAACAGCAAGAAACGTTAAATAACTTAACCAAGGTAGCTCGGTTTAAGAGATAAAACAGGATTTGAACCAATTCCATGCTATTGTTTATGTATGTAGAAAAGGAAAGCTATTTTATTTGTAATAAAACCAACTGTTTTTACAGTGGTTGATTATTTTCCATATTACAGGAACACATGTACACTGAGGGGGTTTTCTATGTCTTTACTGCAGATGATTAGTAAAGAAAACTTATATGCTTGGAATGTTTTGTAAAAAAAATTTACCATAATGACAAAAATATATTCAATTTCAACATTAATTTTTAAAATCTAGACTCACTGTATAACACCTGCTACATGTATAGTTTGTGAAATATCTACTCAAAATCTTTTCAGCAATGATATAGTACAACTCAGGACCAAAACAGATAGAGATAATCCTATAAACAGGAAAAGAGCAACAGTTGGAACCCTGTCATGTTATACCTGAAATACTGAAAAGCAATTTCCTCAAACAGTAATTCTTGTATTTATCTTTAATTTTTACAAGTGAACTTGAGAGTTCCTACTCAGGTTAATTCCTATTTGAAAGAAGATGCAGACTGTGAGCTGATACCTTATCAGGGAAAATACCAAAATAGGAAAATAAGGTGGTAATTGTGGTTTGAATTCCCCAAGAATACTAGTCTTTACTTTTAAACCATATATGACTCAGGGAGAGCTACTAGATTACAAGTTATTATCATAAAAATATACAATAATAGGCAACTGCACCTAAAAGTTTAAAACATAAACCCTGAACCTCTTTAGGCATCAAGTTCCTAATTTATAAAATGGGCGTTTATCCTCTTAGAGTTCCTGTGAAGAAAAGAAAATAAGGAATGCAAAGTACTTCATACATTGCATTACACATATTTAGCAATCAGCAAGTAGCAGCCTCATAAGAACAGTTACTCTTATATCATCACACACACACACACACACACACACACACACGTGGATAGAAAAATTCTCTAGTTCTCATTTAAAGAGAATCTTCTAATAGTTTTGAAAACAAAGTAATTATGGTTCTTTACATGCCATGTTTTTAGGGCTTGTTCCATCAAATTAAAATCATCCTCTAAAAACAAAGCAGAAGGAAAAAAAGAAAAAGTTGTCCTACATATTCTGCATTTGTCACATTAATCACTTCATAAAAGCCATATTTATTAACCTATAGAAAGCTATAAAATTTCTAAATGACAAAATGCAAGCAATATACAAAACTGTAAGTTTGTTCTATTCAAATATTAAGTAGTTCTGTGTTTCTCTAAAATGCTGAAGGCTTGGAGCTAATAACAGATAACAATTACAATTTTTAAAAATATTTTTCTTCCTTTTGGTAGCTTCTAGTTGGTAGATATTTTTCACTCAGCTTATCTATATTTTAAATTCATTGCAAATCTTATATTTTAGATATATGTTGTTAAATATTTAGTTGTGCTTTTTTTTTTTTAGAAACAGAGGCAGAAAAAGGAAAGCAGAAATCAAATCATTATGTGTTCTTTTAGGTAACTGAGTAATATTTCCAACCTAAAAGAAACTTTTTAAATAGGTACTTACCAGCACACCCTATTTGTATATATTGAATAAATATACAATCCTGAATAAACACTACAATTAAGTTTTTTTAAAAATAGCAGTGAAGAGTTTGCCATAAGCCTATTTCAGACAACGGCTTATATGTGCGTGATTGCTGCCTGTCTCTCACACCCCACACAGTGCCTGGGACATAACAGGCACTCTACAAAGGATTGGTGAATGAATTAAGAGCACCAGAATAAAATTGTAGCACTGGCCTCAATATCAAATGAGTTATCAACCTATATAATTAAGTGCTATAAAAACAACTATATGACACCTCTCCAGAAAAGCATCTCTAAAAAACACAGAAGGTCGCCCCCAGGATAAAGACAAATCAGCATATGTGAAACAGAATCACAGACTCTGAGTTTGATTCAATAGGGAAGAACTCACAAAAAGATCAGAAGACAAGAAGTCATGTCTCTTGAGACCATAAATTGGCAAATAACTATATTCATTAATACCAAAAAACTCTACAGCCAGAAAACTCACTGTTTAAAACCCCAGTTGATACTTAATAAAATCATAAATTCATTACAGTTAAAGCACTGTGCCTTAACAAAATTTTTTTAAAAAGAGAAAATCTTTAAAAAAAGGTTACTCTGGCAATGTAGTAAGCATAAAAGACGTGAGCTTATAATAACACAGGTACAACCAGAGGAAAAAACAATTCAATACAATCTAAACAATCAGCACAAAGCTTTCACATGTTGTATGTGAATAAAAAAAAACCCTGGTTATCCAACTAGCAAGTAAAATATATACAAAATACATTGAGAATAAATGGCAGCCATTAAAAATAATATAAAAGGAAATACCATGAGATGTCTGGTAAATCTGAGGTCCAAGAAAGAATAAATGTCTTCACAAAACCTGCTATCCAGAATAGACCTAGAAACCAAGTGAACATAGGAGTATTGAGCTGTTTTTAAATCGCATAAAATTATAGGTACGTTCATCTAACATGGCTCCTAAAACCAAAGGGACTCACACAAAGACAGCAGCTAATTCTTAAAAAGATAAGTATATTCTTTACTTTTTTAGACATATAAATGTAAACACAAGTAAAGGCAACAATTAAAGCTAGAAACCAAATCAAACTAAAAACAAACTGGAAAATACAATATTAAAAACAGATTTAGCAAAGCATTGGCAATGATGCCAAAACAAAACTCTAAATTACAAAAAAAAAAGAGTTAAAGGCAAGGAAAGCCGTTAAACTAGAAAACACTCTATCAACTCTGGCAGGGTGGCTCAGTTGGTTGGAGCGTCATGCCATACACCAAAAGGCTGCAAGTTCAATCCTCAGTCAGGGCACATACCTAGGTTGTGAGTTCTATCCCCACTAGGGGTGCATATTGGTGGCAACAGATGATTGTTCTCATATCAATGTTTCTATTGCTCTCTCGCAAAAAAAAATCAATAAACATATCCTCAGGTGAGGATTAAAAAAAAAACACTATCAGAAAAACTGGAAGACTAAAGCTACTTTTAAGGCCATGTTAAAAAGCTCAGAAAACAAAAAAAAATATTGCTGAAAAGATTAATATGATACCCAAAGGCAGACAGGAGGGAAATGATAACTTTTACCTTCCAAAATTACAAATAAAAATGCTCAATCTAAAGTAATCTCTTTGAGGAAAAGGTCAGTTATTACTATCTTTCTGTCCTTGATAAGCGCCTTACACAGAGCTCAAATAATATTTAATATTAAGTCAATGTTTGTATTTGGACATGTATCACTAAGGGAATAAATGGGTTAATTTTGAGCTGAACTACTAATAGAAATGAAATAAATAAACTTGAAAGAAATTGTAAGGGACCACAAACCAGAGACTTCATTTTAAATCAGAAATTAAACTGCCCTCATTAAGTTTATTTAGCACTGGCTGGTGTGGCTCAGTGGATTGAGTGTCGGCCTATGAACCAAAAGGTTACTGGTTCAATTCCCAGTTAGGGCACATGCCTGGCTGGGTTGCAGCCAGGTCCTCAGTTGGAGGATTGTAAGAGGCAACCAAACACTGATGTTTCTCTCCCTCTCTCCTTCCCTTCCCCTCTCTCTAAAAATAAATACAATCTTTAAATTTTTTTTTAATTTAAAAGTATCAGTTTCACTACCATGTTTAGTAAAATTCTACCAAACCGTAACTACTTAAAATTCAGTATCAAAGTAGCAACTAGTGTTGTATGAAATGAGAGACAGTTAGCATTTCCCTTGACAAGGATGGCAGAGGCCCTTGGCCCTAACAACATGCATATGGTTAAGGCATTGCCACCTACTTCGTGGCACCTAACCACTGTCTTTACAAAGGAGAGAATCCTAGAAGCATCAAGAGATAAGGGGATAGTCACCTACAAAGGAGTTCCCATCAGACTGTCAGCTGATTTCTCAAAAGAGACCTTATAGGCAAGAAGGGGCTGGAAAGAAGTATTCCAAGTCATGAAATCCAAAGACCTACAGCCAAAATTGCTCTATCCAGCAAAGCTTTCATTTAGAATGGAAGGGCAGATAAAGTGCTTCTCAAATAAGATCAAATTCAAGGAGTTCATCATCACCAAGCCTTTATTATATGAAATGTTAAAGGGACTTATATAAGAAAAAGAAGATAAAAAAACATGAACAGTGAAAGGACAGCAAACTCACAGTTATTAACAACCACACCTAAAACAAAAGCAAACCAAGAGGACAGCTAGATCAGGAGCGGAACCATAGAAATGGAGATCACATGGAGGGTTAGCAACAGGGGAGTGGGAGGAGGAGAAGGGGGGAGAAGGTACAGAGAATAAGTAGCATAGACAGTAGGTAGAAAATAGATGGGGGGGCAAGAATAGTAGGGGAAATATAGAATCTAAAGAACTAGAGACAAGTGGTCATAAACTAGGGGGAATGGTGGGGGAGGGGGTGTGCAGGGTGGAGGGGAATGAAGGGGGGAATGGGACAACTGTAATGGCATAATCAATAAAATATATTAAAAAGAAAAAAACAAAGTAGCAATCATTCAGCTTTCAAAATCTGTCCCTTATCAATAATGGTTACTTACTCTTTTGAAGCCTTAGTTTCTCATTTGTAAATAGGAATAACCACAGAACACAGTATATCTGAATTGTTTTAAGGATTGTGTATGGCACTTAAGTGTTTTCTATGATAACCAGGTAAAATTTCTGAGAATTGCATACATATTTAGTCACTCGTTTAAAAGACAAGTGTTGGGGAACAATTCTCACTTATTATATTTATGAAGTTCAAGTAAACTATTAAGAAGTTCTGATCCATTCCAGACAATGTTTATTGATGTTACAGAGAGAGGGAGGGAGCCTGGGGGGCAGGGGGAGGAAGAGAGAAAAAACATCAACTGGTTGCCTCCTATATGCACCCTGACCTGGGACCAACCGGACGGAACCCTGGTATCTGCTCTAACTTGGAATTGAACCCACAACCTTTTGGTGTAGGAGACAACACTCCAACTAACTGTGCCACCCAGCCAGGGCAACAGACAAACCTCTTTATTACACACTGCCTAACCACTATTCTGTACAAGTGAAACTAATACAAAATATTGGGCTGGCCAAGCAGTTCAATCAGGTTTTTTCCGTAAGATGGCTCTAGTAGTCCTTAGTTGTCTTTAACTTCATTCAAAACAATTTTGTTAGATTGTATTGTGACTGCTGTCACATTAAAAAAACATCAAAATTAATTCTTGGGTACCCAAGTTAATACTGAAGATGGAAGAAAATAAGCAACGTTGTTGGCATATTGGGCTTTATTATTTCAAGAAAGATAAAAACACAACTGAAACTCAAAAAAAAAAGATTTGTGAGGTGTATAGAGAAGGTACTGTGACTGATCAAACATGTCCAAAGTGGTTTGCCAAGTTTCATGCTGGAGATTTCTCACTGGAAGATGCTTCACAATCAAACAGACCAGATGAAATTGACAGCTATCATTTGAGGCATTAATTTAGAGCAATCAATGTTATACCACACAGGAGACAACTAATATACTCAAAATATTCAAATCAAGCATTGAAAATCATCTGCACCAGCTTGGCTGTATTGTTTTGATGTTTGGGTTCCACATAAGAGGAAAAAAAACCTCCTTGACCATATTTCCACATGTGATTCTCTACTTAAACATAAAAAGTTTTTTTAAAAAACAAATTGTGATGGGTGATGGAAAGTGACACTCTACAATCATACGGAACAGAAGAGATCCAGGGGCAAGTGAAATGAACCACCACCAACCACACACACCAATGGCTGGTGTTCATCCAAAGAAGGTGATGTGTATATGGTGGGACTGGAAAGGCTCCTTTGTGAGCTCCTTCCAGAAAACCAAACAATTAGTTCCAACAAGTACTGCTCCCAATTAGACCAACTGAAAGCAGCACTCAACGAAAAACATCTGGAACTAGCCAACAGAAAACATGTAATCTTCCATCAGGATAACACAAGACCACATGTTTCTTTGATGACCAGGCAAAAACTGTTACAGCTTGGCTGGGAAGTTCTGATTCATCTACTGTATCCACCAGACATTGCAACTTCAGATTTCCATTTATTTTGGTCTGTATAAAATTCCCTTAATGGAAAACATTTCGATTCCTTGGAAGACTGCAAAAGGCACCTTAAACAGTTCTCTGCTCAAAAAGATAAAAAAATTTGGAAAGATGGAATTATGAAATTGCCTAAAAGACAGAAGGCTGTGGAACAAAATGGTGAGTATGTTGCTCAATAAAATTATTGGGAAAAAATGAAAAATATCTTTTATTTTTACTTTAAAACCATATGAAAAATTTGGCCAACCCAGTAACATTGGGGGGGGGAGGTCAACAGCAAAATCTCTTTATTACAAATTCCGAAAACATCATTTCAGTTATTCTCTTAAGCTAAAAACATGTGTACAGAGTAACAGTTAAATACCATATTTTGCTGTGTATAATGTGCACTTTTTTGCCCACATTTTTGAGGGAAAATTAAGGATGCATATTATACATGGGTAGTACTAATTCCATACCTATATAAATGTTTTTAATTCTTTTATTTATGCTTATGCATTAAAAGTGTAACTCTAGAAAGCAATGATGATGTCCATATGCAAAATAATATCCTGGAATACAATAATCTCTGTTGTTCTTAAATACAAATAAACAAAAAACTGAATAAAAAAATTAAAACAAAGAATTTTTTCCTAAGTCTGGGCCAAAAACATGGGAATGCATTATACATGGCCAAATACAGTACATAGTCCATATAGACCCCAAAACCCTTGTTATAGATTTTTTGTCAAAACAGATTGGCTTGATAAGATTAAACTCTTTAAAGGATATACCAATGAGAAAAATGGAAAAAGGACTTAAGACATGGACAACAGTGTGGTGATTGCTGTTGGGAAGGGGTTATAAGGGGTTATAATGGAAAAAAATACAGTAAAGATTAAATATAAATAAATAATAAACCAATGACACTTCTTATGAAAATACCCAATGAGCACCAAACCATCCCTATATAGTCGAGAATGAAGGATGTACTTTCCAAAATCAACCAGTAGTTTTTGGAACTCCATACCAGTTTACCTTGCAGCCCAGTCTGCTATAGCTTTAAGCTCACTTAGAATTAAAGTAAAATAATAAGAAGAATAACCTTAAAAAAAAATACATGAACACAAGGAGTGAACCATAATGTAAAACCACACATTTTGGTTCATAAGGATGTGTCAATGTTGGTTCAATGAATATGACAAATGTACCATAATGATGAAGAATGTTGATGGTAGACAAGGCTGTGCCTGTGTGTTGGGAGGAGGTATGTGGGAACTCTGTACTTTCCACTCAATTCCGAGGTGATCCTCAAATTGCTCTAAAAAATAAAGTCCATTAATTCAAAATATATATGTATGAATATGATACAGTGAACTATTTCATTGGCATTATTTAATGGGGTATCTTTCTACCAAGGTTTTGGGGAAGCCATTCTAAACCCAAATTCTGCAACTAGCTAAAGTACTGGAATACTCCATCACAACCCCAAAACACCCTCAAATTAAAATAATTAATTTCGATACTATCCAGTTGCTTATGCACCATTGCTATTATTTTTTATTAACATTTGTCATGTCCCAAAGTGTTGGAGATCACTAAAGTCTGCTGTAAAATCTAATAAAATGTGGACTTTCATACAAGTGGCAATTCGGTGGTTAAAATCTGGTTAGATCAGATTTTACAGGTATAAATGTACAATTTCTTTCTCCTACACATGCAAAGCTGTTGAATGAGTTTAGTCTTTGTACATACCAAAGAATAAAACTAAAAAAAGTGATTTCATTCTAAAACAGTTACCTATTGCCCTGGCTGGGTGACTCAGCTGGGTGGAAGGTGTCCCATACACTAAAAGGTTGTGGGTTCAATTCCCGGTCAGGGCACACACAGGAGGCAACCAATCAATGTTTCTCTCTCACATCGCTATTTCTCTCTAAAAAAATCAATAAACATATCCTCAGGTAAGGATTTTAAAAAAGAAAAAAAAAGTTACCTATTCCCATTCTTTACTTGCCATATTGCCCACAACTATGTATCTTACAATATACTGCTCACTATATAACTGCAGAAGAAAAAGAATTTTTAATTTATAATAATTACATAAAATTTACTTTTGCTTAAAAAGGTAGGGAGCACTATAAGGTATAACACCACACACCTAATGGAGTCTAAAACTTCAGGTAAAAGAAAATACTGTCATCTACATGAGTAAGTTTTAAACTATAATTTCGGCTGTCCTGGGAGAGCTGGGGATTGAGATAGTAGGAGAATACAGAGTCAGGGAAATTAACAAGAGAAATGAGAGATAGCATGTTCTATATATTTAAAAGGAAAATTCTGAAGCTCCAAGTTCTATGTGGTAACTATCAAATAGGAAAATAAGAACACTATTTAGCAACACAAAGGAACAACTGATACATGCAACAGCTTAGATAAATCTCAAAGAAACTATGCTCAGTGGGGAAAAGAAGACAATCCCAAAAGGTCACATACTGTATATGATTCCATGTATATACCATTCTTCAATAACAAATTGTAGAAAAAAAGAACAGATTAATGTAGTTACAACAGGGCAACACCAGAGATCCTTGTGGTGATGGAACTGTTCTATATCTTAACTGTGGTGGTGGATACAAGAACTCACATATGTGATAAATATACACATACACCTGACTAAAAAGTTAAACTGGGGAAATCTGAACAAAAATGGGTGGATCATTATCAATGTCAATATTCTGGTCATGCAAACAAAACAGAAACATAGGCATGGATACATGAAACAGACTGATAGCTGTCGGGGGATGGGGTTTGAGGGCTGGATGAAAGAAGATGAAGGAATTAGGCAAAATATATATATATGTGTATATATGGACACAGACATGGACAACAGTGTGGTGAGAGCCAGAGGGAAAGCGGGGTGAAGGTAGATAGAAGTGGGCAAAGGGGATACATGGGGTCAAAAAAAGAGGTTTTTTTGACTGACAGGCACACAATGCAGTGTGCAGATGTCTTGTTGAGTTGTACACTTGAAACCTGTATCGTTTTATGAACCAATGCCACCCCAATAAATTCAATAAAAGATAAAATCATGAATCTGTATTTGTTTTTAGAAGATGTTACTGTTGAGGGAACTGGACAAAGGATACAGAGTTTCTCTGTATTATACCTTATAACTGCACATGAATCTAAAATTACCTCAAAATGACAAATTTAATTTTATAAATTACATTACAATGGTGACTTTCAAACTTTTTTTTACTGATAGAAACTTACAAATGATACCATACACAGAAATCTAAGCATCTATTTTGAATCTAGAATGAAAAAAAATAGTTTAATCGCCTATGCTTTTCCCAATGATTGCTAGTGTCAACTTGATGTATTAAGAAGACCAAAGCCAGACATAATGAACGAAGGCCACAAGTGATTAGTGATGTCTGCTAATGGGTACAGTAGGCATTTGTACCTCAAATTTATTATGACATATTTTTTTGCCTGTTGTTAAAGACGTTGGTATGGGTATGTTCCTGCTTGCACATCCTCCACATAACAGTTAAGATCCATGGAAAGCCTAAGGCTTTCTGGAGAAAAGTATGAAAAAAATCACTGGAAGAAAACAATACACTTCCAAAAAGTAGTGTTAACTCTGTTGTAATTAAAAAATCAAACAAAACAACAAAATTCCTGCATTTACCTTTTAGTCACATATATCTCTTATATAGACTTATTTTTTAAAAGATTTTACTTATTTTTAGAGAGAGGGGATGGGAGGGAGAAAGAGGGAAAGAAACATCAATGTGTGGTTGTCTCTCACATACCCCCTATTTGGGACCTGGCTGGCAACTCAGGAATGCGCCCTGACTGGGAATTGAACCAGCAACCCTTTGGTTCACAGGCCAGCACTCATTCCACTGAGCCACACCAGCCAGGGCTCTTATATAAACTATTAATAAGGTGGTTTATTCATGCTTCTTTTTAGCATTCAAATATGTATGCTGCCAGGTAAGGCATTCTTTTTGACTAAAACAAAGTTGGTAATAATTTTATTCTCTCATTCTTTAATCTCAAGTAAAATAATATACTACTCACACTCCACAATTATCTATTTCTTCTATAACTATTTTAAATCATTTCTTTTAGACTAGAGGACATGAGTCTTCTCTTTTTCTCTACCTAAAAACAATGTGCATCAAATCTAATAGAGTTAAAACAAATTCTTCTGATCCATCAATACTTTACCTCAGACCAAGGCTACCAGACTAATTTTCTAAGTGGTCTCTCTGTAATCTAATTTGACCTTTAAACCAGTGGTTCTCAAACACAGACCCACAGACTGCTACTTTTCATACACCTGAGGTTCACAGTTAAAAATGACATATTCCTCATCCTCACTCCAGAGATACTGATTTAGTAGGTCTGGGCTATGACCCATGTCCTATCTAAAAAAAAGTGGGGGGTGGGGGTGGGGCTGGACATTCACTTCAGTGCTCTATTTTACAACTGCTTAAACACTGAACAAAATATACCTCAAAACCCACTAGTTTGCTAACTTTGCCCTCTTGAAAAAAAGCATAGTATCTCACAGTACTTAGAGTCAAGTTCCTAATCTTGGAATTTACCACTTAGTTTAATTCCATATTAACATTCAAATATATAAATCTTTTTATTATGCCAGTTTCTTTCCTATTGTTGGTATATCCTTGTTCAAACTTTCTAGTCATTTTTATTTATATCCATCCCACCCAATAAATATCTTATTAAACTTGCAAGGATCACTTAATTACCAATGCTTCCCTGAAGCCTTCTTGACATCCCAACTTAAACATCACTGCCACAAAACTAGCTTCTGAGATCTGTAGTAGATGAACCTCCTGAGGACTGTTTCCTAATCTATAAACAAAAATCTGACCAGATTAACTCAAAAAAACTATTCCAGTGATAAAACTTACTCTACACTAATCTCTTCCCTTTGTAACCTTCTAAATAATGTATATTTTAATCACTGGTTTATAGTTTGACACTTTATTTTGAAACAGCTGTTAGATGCATAGTTTCCACAATTAAATCATCTACTTCACCCAATAGCAAGCACTAAGATATTTATACAGGGTTTGGCACAAATAACATCCCTTTTTTTTTTTTTTACAAAATCAAGAGCATGTAAATCTGTAACACAAAAATATTATACTGAAGCACACCATATGACATTTTAGGTGAAATATTCAAATTAAAACTATAAATTATTACACCCATATTACTCTACCAACCACACGCAAGCAGGCATTACTTCTGCCAGACCCTGTAAATTAGCTCTAAAGCCTAGAACACAGTGCCTAAGATACCACCTGGGCTGATCTTGATTAAAACATACCCTTTAACACATTCAATCTCCCTCTTCCCCTTTTAGATGAACATGAACATAGATTAACAGCAAATCAATACAAAACAAAACACCTGCCAGTGAAGAACCTTAGTGATTGATTTCCTTCTGGAACCTTGTTTTCCTCCTAGCCACTTCTCTTTCCCTTATTATCCCAAGCTGTAGTTATCTCACAAGGTTCAATCCTGCCCATTATTACTCTCCATTCATCTTGGATCTAAACATTCGTTTCTGTTTGGTTTCCTATGCCCAGCCATGTATAAGATATACATTTATTTAAAATGTTTGCCAGAACCCTGGCCAGTGTGGCTCAGTTGGTTGGAGCACCATCGTGTGAACCGAAAGGTTGTGGGTTCGGTTCCTGGTCAGGGCACATGCCTATGTTGAGGGTTCAGTCTATGTTGGCATGCATACGAGGGGCAACCAATCAATGTATTTCTCTCACATCCATGTTTCTTTCCCTCTCTCTTTCTTTTCCTCCTAAACTTTGGTGGGATCTTCGCCACTGTGTTCTAAGCTTTAGAGGTAATATATACATATAGGGTAAAGTAGATGATTTAATCGTGGAAATTATGCATCTAAGAGCTGTTTCAAAATAAAGCATCAAAATATAAACCAGTGGTTAAAAAATCTGTCAGTTTTAACTCAGAATTCAAAACTCAAGAAGTTATTCCATTTATGTATAACTAATAGTTTACTATTAACATAAAGCAAATAGATTACAATACACCAAACAACTAAAGACTAAAATTTTTAAACTCCACAAACTGATCCAGGGACATTAGCCAACACAATTATCAGTTACTTCCCTTAGGAAATATGTGCAAGGTTAGCAAGCCAAAATTAGTAGCTACCAGGATACTTCACAGAGAGGGCATTTAACTATTTGCCACTCCATGAATCTACTTTATTATCAGAATTAGACTGGTCCAAAAGAAAAGAACAATTAAAAAAAAACTTATTGTTGTTCAATTACAGTTGTCCCCACTTTTCCCCCATTGCTCTCCCCTGCCCTGCACACTCCCCTCTTCTACATTCAATCATCCCCCACCCCCGCCCACTATTGTCCTTGTCCATGGGTCCTTTAAACATGTTCCTTGAGTTGACTCCTCCCTTTACCCTGTAATCCCCCTACACACCCCCATCACTGTCAGTTTGTTCTTTATTTCTTTGTCTCTGATTCTATTTTGCTCCATCATTTTGTTGATTAGGTTCCACTAATAGGTGAGCTCATATGGTATCTGTCTTTCACTGCCTGGCTTATTTCACTTAGCATAATGCTCTCCAGTTCCACTCATGCTGTTGAGAAGGGTAGGACAGGAGTTTCTTCTTTCTTTCTGCTATGTAGTATTCCATTGTGTAACTGTACCACAGTTTTTTGATCCACTCATTTGGGGATAAGCACTTAGGCTGTTTCCAGCACCTGGCTATTGTAAATAACACTGCTATGAACCTTGGGGTGCATAGGTTCTTTTGAATTGGTGTTTCAGGATTCTTAGGTTATAATTCCCAGTAGAGGAGAACAATTTAAATCTCATGAGAGCTCGGACTGGTGTGACTCAGCTAGCTGAACAAAGGTCCACGAAGCCAGTCTGGATGCATAGGGGAGGCAACCGATCAACATCTCTCTCTCACATCAATGTTTTTCTTCCTCTTCCTCCCTTCCTTCCCTTCTCTCTAAAAGTAAATAAATATCTTTAAATCTCATTAGATAACAAAGGTTACTAGATCTTGACACTTCAATGTATCTGTTATATTCCAGGGACATGAAAATCTATCATTTCAACTAGATCTGGTCCTATAAATCCCACTGGACAAATCAGAGTCTGATTCTAAAAGAGAACTTTTAGCCCTGGCTGGTGTGGCTCAGTGGATTGAGCACGGGCCTGCGAACCACACAATCGAGGTTCGATTCCCAGTCGGAGCACGTGCCTGGGTTGCAGGCCAGTTCCCAGCAGGGGACTCATGAGAGGCAACCATACATTGATATTTCTCTCTTTCTCTCCTTCCCTTCCCCTCTAAAGATAAATAAAAATAAAAAAAATAAAAGAGAACTTTTAGATTTCCAAAATATTAAATGAATAAAGAGTTACAAAATATCATAGGATCCATTCTGTTTTAGATTTAAAAATGAAATCTGAATTTATATATTAAAAAATAGACTAGAAATCTCTGAGTTCATCAAAGTCAGAGAGTTAACAAAGAACCATAAAAAATTATATATACATATAAATGTTTATCTTAGTGCTGGCTGGTGTGTCTCTGTAGATTGAGTGCCGGCCTACTCTCCACTCACCCTGTGAACCAAAGGGTCGCTGGTTGTATTCTCGGTCTAGAGCACATGCCTGGGTTACAGGGCAGGTCCAATGCGTGGCATGCGAGAGGCAGCCACACATTGATGTTTCTCTTCCTCTCTTTGTCCATCCTTTCCCCTCTTTAAAAGTAAATAAATATTTTTTTAAAATAAGTACATATATTTATACATATGTGTGTATACATATATATTCAGCATATGAGAAACACTAGGGATGGGAATCAGACTGTTTTCTACAAACAACTACAGGCTTACAGCTGTAGAGCTTACTACTAATTATTACACATATTAACTTAATTCTTAAAACAATTCTATAAGGTAGACTCTATCATTATCTTCATTTTGTAGATCAAGAAACTAAGGCACAAAAAGGTACGTAACTTGCCCAAAAGTCATACAGAAGTGCAACCTTGTTTGAATATAGTTAAACCAAAGCAGTGTGGCCCTAGAGTCTCTACTCTTAAGCTCCAGGCAATACTGCCTCTAAAAAGTACTCTTTGAATTATTTTAATTACTTTCATAATCTTAAGAAATGGGGGGGGCACGGAGCATAAATAAGCATGTTCCAGTATGTCACTCCCCGAAGCTCATTTGTCAGTAGTTCTTCCAGAGTCCTTATTCTTATCCTAGATTCAAGGCTCACCACAACTTGATCCCAATTTCTATTGCTGTAATTCCAATCCTAGATTTTTTACCAAATAACACGAGTTCTGGAAAAACCAACATATCATCTTGAATTGGAATGTACAGAAGCACTAAATACAGAAGGTCTGTCACATGTTATTGTATAAAGACCAGTACTCCCTTATTCAGAGGATCCAAAAATAGTGTCTTGACTTCTCAAGAGGGGAGTCAGCATGATTTCTTAACAAACTATAAAGCACCAAGTATCAGAACCCAAATTTTAATCCTTACTCAACCACAATCTAACTGTAATGACCTTGGGAAATTTATTTAACCTCCCTAGGACACAGTCTACTTGTAAAATACAAGGGAAGAGCTAGAACACTGTAAAAATCAGCTGAGATTAGTACTAAAATGCCAATTCAATGCCCCACTAGATGTAATTATGCAGGTCTGGAAGGGGGCCAAACAATGTTCATTTTAATAAGCACGATAAGGCCACAATGAGAAATATTTATAAAAAATACATTTCACAAGTCATTCTGACACTAGTTTCTTAACTTTAATCACCAGGACAGGGGTTCTGGAGTAAAGTAAGAGTCTCCAGTTCATCATGGAATTTGTTTTTTGTTTTTTCACCTTTCACCCAATACTTATTTTTTTCTTTACTTATTTTTAGAGAAATGGAGGGAGCAAGGGAGGGAAATATCAATGAGTGGCTGTCCCTTACACGCCCCCTGCCACCAGGGACCTGGCCCACAACCCAGGCCTGTGCCCTGACTGAGAATCCAACCAGGGACTCTTTGGTTTGCAGGCCGGCACTCAATTCACTGAGCCACAACAGCCAGGGCTCACATAATACATTAAAAAAAAAAGAAAGAAAAAAATAACAGGATAGATTTGGTAGTGCTACAAACTGAACTTTTACTCTCTTAAAACAGGTACAGTTGATTCAACCAATTTTTAAGCTAATTAAATACCTACAAAATGCTAAGAATCTGCTATATCCTTTCATTAATACTATTCTGAAATACACTTTATCTTTATTTTCTCATAACAATATTTTAAATTTTAGAGACTATTATAATCTCCACTCTACAAGTATTCGCGATTCTCAAAGTTTTCTTTTCAATCTCTGAAAATTCCAAAAAAAACTGAATTTTCATTCAATGTTACCCAGAGCCTGAACCAGTATGAAACTCAAATTATCATCCAAATTCACTACTAATATTTTGCTATCACTGAAAGGAAATATGCTATATTGATAAAGGTATTCTTATAATGCAATCAAAGTCTAAATGTTTTCCTTATTTCTTGTCTGTTTCTTGTCCTTCTGAACTTTTCAACAATGGGTATGTATTTCTTTAATCACGAGTTTCAAAAAAATATATACTACTTTGTCCTGAGTTATAAATGCTTGATGTTCTACTGTATTCAATGTACCATCTCACCAACCCATTTTTAAAAAGAAATGACTTGCACATATATGTATATAAAGAGCCTGTTTCAATTATTTCAGAAAAAAATATTTCAAAAAAATTAACCGGAAGAATTGTTTTAATGGAGGAAGGAGAATAGCACAATAATTAAAATACATATTTTCAGCTTTGCCTTAGAAATCAAACTGCTAGCATTAGTAGCAAATAATAAACCTAAATAAGTATAACTCAGGGCTCATTTAGCAATAATTCTAAAAACTAAATGAGGAACCAGAACTACATCCTTAAAAAAAATAATTTAACAATCTAAATATTGATACTTAATTTCTGTGTTCTGGATTTCAAATTAGACCAGCATTCAAGACATTATTTTAAATCCCATTTAAATAGGCAACTATGCAAAAATACTATCTAAATTATCTGTACTTTTCCTCCTCAAAATTTCTTTTATTTGTCATGATTACAAAAGTGACCCACATACATTACCAAAAAACTGGAAGAGGAAAAAAAACCTCCCACAATCCCAATTACCCAGAAACAAACCACTGCTAAAAATCCTGGTATATTTGCAACCACCACAGCAAAATCTTATTCAGAAAAGAATCATCAATAGAATCATAAATCTCAGAGAGGAAGGTCTGACTAGGAATTGAATATTTACACAATCTCAAACTATCTCCCCACAAATTACTTAATAATGGCAAAAATAAGAAACACTAAGTATATACAATGAAGAAACTACTTAACCCTTAACTAAACAATCAAAATGAACATACGGGTAAGGAGTAAAAGAAATCAAGTGCCTCCAGATGACAAAAACATATATTACTAGTCTTCCAGCCCAAAATGCAAAAATCTGAATCTAATCATGAAGAAATCTTAAACAAACCCAAAATCAGGGGCACTGTATAGCTAGCCTGCCACTATCACAACAGATAAAGAAAAGCTAAGGAACTCTTCTAGATTAAAAGAAATTAAAGAGACCTCAGAACTAAATGCAATCTGTGATCCTGGAGTAGCCAGAGTGCCAGAAAAAAATGCTAATAAAGGGCATAATTGGGACAATTGATGAAAATGGACTATGGACAACAGACTAATTTAATGTGTTACATCAATGCTAAATTTCCTGAATTTAACCACTCTGGTTACCTAAAATATTTGTTCTTACAAAATGCATATGAAACATATTAAGGGCTATAAGAGGGCATGATAATGTGCAATCTACTCTCAAATGGCTCAAATTTGTTTATGTTTATGTAGAGAATGATAAAGCAAGGGCAACAAAATGTTTTAAAAGGGGGGGATATGGGTTAAGTGTACAAGGGATGTTTTGTACCATCCATGTAACTTTTCTGTAACTTTAAAATTATTTGAAAATAAAAAAATTTAAAAAGGCGTTATTTTAAAAGCATTCCTAAACATATAAATGTATATTTTTATATAAACAGAATCATCAGTTTGATTCTAGTTAGTTTAGGAGCCCCTCCCAAATACATCTGTGAAAAGAGTCATTAATTTACAGATGAATTAGAAGTGTCATTCTCTTGCTGTCCATCCAAGGAAACAACCCACCCACCCACCCACCCACACACACACACAAAACTACATATATACCCTATCCCAACTAGTTACACCTAATTAGAAGGCTCAAGATGGAGAGTAGTGAGGGCCCTGGCTGGCGTAGCTCAGTGGATTGAGCGCGGGCCTGTGAACCAGACGATCGCAGTTCGATTCCCAATCAGGGCACATGCCTGGGTTACAGGCCAGTTCCTTGCAGGCTAACTACCAGCAGGGGATGCACAAAAGGCAACCATACATTGATGTTTCTCTCCCTCTCTCCTTCCCCTCTAAAGATAAATAAACAAAATTTAAAAAAAAAAAAGATGGAGAGTAGTGAGCAGCTCTCTGATACTTTGCCAATTCTTGAGGCCCAAGTGTACTTTCTTCAAATAAATTCTGTGAGATTTCCCTATAATTTTATGACTAATCTTAAACTAGTTAGAGATGATTTACTGCTTGTAGCCAAACAAACCCTGTAACAACAGGCTTTTGAAAAACAGAAATAAATGGTGCCAAACAAATAGTACCTAAATTAATCTTCTGTCTATATGTGTGCAGGGGGATAAGTGGTGATAGAAAGAGACTTGACTTGGGGTAGTGACCACACAATACAATACACAGATGATGTATTACAAAATTGCACACCTGAAATCTACATAATTTCATTAACCAATGTCATCCCAATAAATTCAATAAAAACAAATACTGTTTTGGTAGGGGCATAATGATAAGATGTAACAAGGCTGTGTCAATTCAACCAATTATACACCTTCCTTTAAAGAGACACAGAAACAGAAGTAATTCCAAAAGAAACAATCTTATTTTTTGGTGAAGAGTAACTTTGTATCAGACTAACAGACTAACCTCAGACACCACAACCCACTCCCCCATCAATTTACCACTATTGAAACACAGTCCTCAATCATTCACATCAAGAATCTTCCCATCTTCTAGCACATCATTGAAGAGGAAATGGGTTTTCAAATTCCTGAACCCTGTCTTTTTCTAAACAACATATAAAACCAGGTATGAGCAATTCAAGGTCTCTCTGTAAACTCAAAAATAGAAACTATTAAATTTTATCATTAGTCTGTGAAATAAGAACATATTAGAAGCACTGGCTGGTCTGGTATGGTTCAGTGGATTGAGTGCTGGCCTGAGAACCAAAACGTCACTAGTTCAATTCTGGGTCAGGGCACATGCCTAGGTTGCAGACCAGGTCCCCAGTTGGGGGCATGCAAGAGGTAACTGATAGATGTTTCTCTCTTAACTGAAAGATTGTATCTTTCTCATAAAAAGTTTCCTGATGTGTGAACTTCTGAAAAAAACTATTTTCCTGACCATAAGAGTAATAACAATCACTTCTTCTAATCACATTCCTCACTTTTTGCTAAAAAAACAGACACTAGGCTTCATCTTATTCTTAGACCAACAGTGGAAAAAATGGGAATCTGGATAAATTCTATTAAAGTCTTTAAGTAAGAATTATGTTTTCAGTGTCCTTTGAAAACAAAAGTCATCACAGATTTAAAAAATTATAAACTTTTCTGGTCTCAGATAAAATGTTAGATAACATAATTTTGTGAACTTGAACTTTAAAATTGCAGTACAGCTACTACTAACCAAAACTAATTCAATCCCACTGTTATATTACTTTGCTTTTTGCCACAAGCTTGGACCTTAAATGCTGCAACCACATAGGCCATATAACACAGGTGTGATTACTCAATATTATCTTCCTCAATAACAAACTTCAAGACCAAGAATGTTTATTACTTTGGATTAATTGTAAATTGAGCAATCACCTAAGTTGCTAGAAAACTCTTCTTCAGTTGTATAACTAGAAAAAAGAAAGCTGCACAATCATTTGTTTCTCATGTTGATCTGCACACAGGTCCTTTCTTAAACCTAGATTTCACATTTGAGAATTTAAATGTGAGTTTTAAAGTGCAAAAATAAATATTTAATTAAAAATAATCTGTGTCTGACCTGTTGCACTGACCAACATCAAAACAGTTTAGGTAAATAACCAAATCAGATTTTTTTAAGAAGTTGTAAAATTCACCTAAAATACAAAAGTGGCTTCCCTAAATTTCTATAGCTCATAAAATTTTATTTATGAGCTATATATAAGGGGAAAAAACTGATTTCATATTAAGTGAAACATAAGACTACTGTTCTCGACTGTGATTTACATAAAAAAGCACAAGTTACCAATGATTAATACAAATCTTTTCATATCCTTAAAGACACAAATAAATTTATCTTAGCCTGAGTTACCAGTATTTAATTTTTAATACAGCATTTAGCATACGTGTTCATAATAACAAAAAAATTTTTGGTTAATTCCTACCTCTTTATAAAATACTAATTGCAATAGCAATTTTCTTTTTCTTTTTTTTTAGTATTTTATTTATTTATTTTTTAGAGAGAGGGGAAGGGAAGGAGAAAGAGTGGGAGAGAAACATCAATGTGTGGTTGCCTCTCATCTGTCCCCTACTGGGGACCTGGCCCGCAACCCAGGCATGTGTCCTGACTGGGAATCGAACCAGTGACCCTTTGCTTCACAGGCCCTTGCTTAATCCACTGAGCTACACCAGCCAGGGCTTGCAATAGCAATTTTCTATAGTTAAATACCATCTACTTCAAATTTACTGCACTTAAAAACAATTTCAGCCACTAATATTACTCTTTCATATTAAATAAATTTTTAGGTAACACAAAAATATTATTCTTTCAATATTAATAAAAAAGGTAGTCTCCATGTACTCCAACTTGTATAAGTTAGAAAAGAGACAGTGTGCCACTGCAGTATTAAACCCAGCCTAAAAGTCAACTAACATTTATATAGCAACATCTCAAATAGTATCCTTTTTAGTTTGCCAGTGAAGAAACACAATTTTACTGTAAAGTAAAAATAATTCTATATTTAACATTAAAAAGTCTCACTGGATACAAGTAGTTAAAATAGTTCTCTGATCACCATGAATGTTTGAGATGTAAATGTGTTCACTTTAACAAAAGCTTTAAATTCAACAAGAAAATTGGGCACCTACCATCTGCTAAAAACGTTATTATACATCATTAAAATATGTTCAAAAATAAATATAGCTTCTTCTATGAAAATTCCATTGTAATATTTCTTAAGCAGTTTCTGACACTCTTCAAAGTACAATTGGTTTTATACATTTCAAAGACACAATGGCAGCACACATTTAATTCCTAGTAGTAACTTTCAGAAAAGCAGAGCTTTAGGATGTACATAATACACTTTTAAAAATAAAACCATAGGTTTAAGCATTTGATGCATGAAAATAGGTAAATTATCCTTAGAAATAAGAAACCAATTTAAGAAGTTATACTTGTGATAAGACCATAAAGGTATGTAATGTATCCAGGAAAGAATTTCTCCCAACTTATTAACTGGCTTTTCTCCTCACTTCTTTATTTTTAGATCCAAGAAGTCTTAGAACTTACTGTGGTATATATGGTAAAAAATTTCTAACTAGAAGCTGTGAGGAAGATAAAGAAGCCAAAATTGTAAGGAGAGTTATCAGAGACCTGAAAAAATGAAGAAAACTAGAGAAGCCCTGTAAAAGGTTCTAAACTTAAATTGAGATCAAAGGGATCCTATAACTCACTGACAACAAAAGGGAAGTATGATCAACATGTAGTCTCTAAAAATAAAATTTACTCTCCAATTACATTATGATTTTCTATAAATCCACTTAAACAGATAACTAATGCCTCAAATGCAGCTATCCTAAGAACAAAGACCATTTGACTAGTTCTCCCCCAAGGGACCAAACCTTTCAAAATTCTGGCAACAAAATTAATGCCTAACCCTTTTAAAAATTTACCTCGACAATCCTAACATAAAACATAATCAACTGGGTATACATTAATAAAAAACAAACATTTATAGCCATGTTATTTATAAAGTAACCATTTAAATTACAGTGCAATATACTAAAAAAAGCAAGTCTCATTTTACAGGATCCAAAACATTAAAACAAAAAGAAACAAAACCAAAGCAATGAAGCAAGCCAATATGAGGAAAACTAGTAGAGTGAAGGCAGCTTTTCTTATAATTTCTAACTTGATGTTGTTTGAACCAAATAAGTCAAAATGCTTTATTTGTCTAGGCCTGACCAAGGTCACTATCAAGAAAAATATGGTATACACAGTGTTTCCTTCTATGGCTACATTAACTAAAATTCCCATATTAGATAGTAAATTTAAAGTACCAACCTTCTTAACCACAGTTTTTAACCACTTAGTCTTTAAAATGCACGATCTTAACACAACAGTTAAGGATATGGACTTACATGATCAGTCAGCATATTACAAATCCCAACATAACTCAACATTTCACTTTATAATAAAGTATTTCAGAGACTCTAAGTAAGGTTATGTGCTTAGTCTTCCATGATAAAACTCCCTGTGCCAGTTATCTCTACAATTATCTTACAGCATAGAAACTTGTTAATCTAGTTCATATATGAACTTCATGATTCTCTTATTCCACTGTAAATATTTTAGAGCATAATTTACAATAAAATAAGAGAATCATGAAGGGGTGTATACTCTCCAACCTTTTTAAGTATTGCTGGCCTGAAAGGCACTCATCTTTCAGTTGCTTCACAATGAGATGGTCATTAAATGCCATTAATTGCCCACTCATATCTCACTGCTTAGTTTAGTCCAAAAAGATCAAATCAACCTCCCACTAAAGAGGTGAAATCATCATTCACACTTTAAAAAATTCAGTTAAGGACAACATTTAATTTTCTGCCTCAATCTATAACATGCTGAAATTAGCACAAAGTGAATTCAAGACTCTATTACAGTGTGGCTTTTATTTAAAGTCAATTAAAACTGACTAAATTCCACATCCCATAATAGATAAATGGGCATGTGGCAGTGGCAGTGGCAGTGGCAGTGGCAGTGGGTGGGGGGGGGGGGAGGAGATGAAGAACTAAAACCTTTACCTACATAATTATGATAGTATTCCATAAGACAACATTAAAAGGCAGCAAAAGCATGAAGCTTCATTTCATTAAACAAATACACAATTAACTTACAAAATTCTTCAGGAATATATACAGAAAATGAATGCAAAATTTAATAGTGAGAAAAACAAGTGTCTCCACACCCTGTGAAGTAACAGGTTTAGGCTTGTTTGTACAGCTCCCTAAAAATTAATGTGAGAGAGTACAAAAGCTGAAATTCACAAAATTGGTCGAGATGGATGAGAAACGATTTCACTCTAGATTAAAACGTCTAGTGATACAAAATAGGTTGCCCTTACACACTTACTAAACATTTTATCATACTTTGATTGACTGACTAAAAGATGCTTGGATTAAACTGAACAAAAACTATTATTTGTCCCCGAATAATTTTTTTAATGTTTAAGAGTACCTAGCCTCAATATTGAAATTTCTAAAACTACTTGAGTATTATTTTTTCCCAAACTGGTGTCATTTTATTTGCCTCTCAGGAAAAAAACCATGAAATCAATAAACTAAAACACAGCATCGCAATTTGCAGTAAAATCAACACATTTTTGTAAACGGTTTAGGGAAGAAAAAAAGCCCAGTCTTTCCATGTAAACATAATAAGCCTGTAATATGCTGCAGACAAACGCACTGCATGGGGTGTGGAGGACCCGAGCTGATTAGATTACCACAACATCAGCCTGGGGCCGCCATTTTTAGAATCTGTAAAGGACAAAAGAGGGATATTTCACTTTTTACTCCCCATCTTGGAAATTAAAGGGAAAAACGGACTATTTTCCAATTAGGTATTGGTATCTCCAGCCTAGAACTGAATGCGCCTCACCTAATTCTCTCCAAGGTCTCCAGAACTCCAAACACTTTACATTATTCACATCACTAAAAGGGGCAACCAGAAAAAACGGGGTCTAGTCTAAAGCTAACTCTAGCGATTTCCCTTTGACTTTAAATGGGAAGACAGACATTTTTAAGACAGAATCTAGCAAGAACGGGTCTCCACGAAACTAAGGGCAGTGGAAGAGAGCACTCCGGGTTGCTTTTTTCTCTCCCTCCTCCCCCGTTTAGCACAGTGAACCGTTTGTTTCTCTTCTGTGTCTGCTGCCAGTGTTTGTGCCAATCCCTTGGTCAAAATAAGCTTTTCTGAAATGTGCCATATTGTGGTTTCTAAGGCTCCCGTACAGTAAAGGACAGCGATAATCACAAGAGGAGTGGGGGAGGAGACTGAGAAGGCTGGGTACTGGGGTGACCACCTCAGGGGCGGGTTTACCTTCTCCCAGAGAGGATGAGAAGCCGTCTCGTTCTCCCACAAAGAGAGAGAGAGACCCAGGGCGTTCTCTTAACCCTCTTCGTACTGATGATAAAATTATACAGGAGGCTGCAAGTGAATAAAGGGGAGAAGAAAATGAGGCCTAGACGGCTTTTTAGCATCTGAACAAGATGCGGTGGAGGGAAGAGAGGGCTGGCAGCTCCCGGGACCACTTCGACACAAACCCTAATAGTCACAAGCCTCTCTCCTCGCCCAAGCAGCCTTAACCTGATGCCAAGGAGGAGTACACCCCCTCCCTAACTCCCACTCTCAAGGGGGTTTAACTGCCAGTTTCTCCTTCCCCAACCCTAAAACCCGCCATAATGCTCCCTTTCTAAAAAGAGAGAAGAGAAAGGATAAATTCTATTCAAATAAGCAAAGTCTTGCCACAACCAAGGGGTCTCAGAGTCAACGTCGACTTCCCCTCCGGATGGATAAAGATGAGAAGGCCCCTTCCCCGTGGAAACACACGTCCCTTCACCCCGCAAGCCCCATGAACTCCCAAAGAGACGACAGGCACTGACCTGTGCTGTTCACACACCAGAGACCCGAACCCCGTTATTTGTTCGACCACCAAGCAGTCTCTCCACACCTCCACGATCAGACGACCACCCGACAGCAGACACTGCGGACACAGGACCCGGCTCCACACACCCCCTCCCCAAACAGCAGCGCGCAGCCTCTTCAGCAACCGAGGAGTAGGGGAGGGGGCACTCAGGCAGTCAACAGGAACGCAGAGGCGATGGCGAGGCTGCTCAGAGTGTCTATGCCCCTTCTGTTGCCGCTCCCGAGCTCAGGTACGGTCTCCAATTCGGCCCCCTGCGCCCGCTCAGTGTCACTGCCTCTTGCTCTGGGAAAATGGCGGCGACGGCGGCGGCGGCCGCGGCGGCGACGGCGGCGGCGGCCGCGGCGGCGGCGGCCAGTGCACGGGGCCCGCCCGCCCCGCTCCGCAGGGGCAGAGGGGGAGGGGACGAAGCTGCCCGCCGCCATTTTGCTTGTGGGCTGCCGCCCTCAGATGTTCTCTTTCCTGAGACCCCAAGATAGGCAACGGGCGGCGGTCAGGTGGACAGAATTTGTCTTTTTCACAAAACATACACTCAACAACTCACCGAAGTTTTCGGGAAATTTCGGTATTTGGTGAGACTGGTTCTTTACCCCGTTTCCCTGACTATTCCTATCGGTGAGCTTGGGCACGCCACTATACGGTGGGAAAATGACAGTAGGCCCTGGGAAGGACCACCCCTCCCATCACCCTCCTAAATCAAGACACTCTCCCACACTCCTCAAACCACTTCAGTCCTGGTCTTCACCTCCCTTTTTCCCCCTCCCCAGTCTGGCCTCCAGTGCAGCTTGAACTCGGTTAGGGTGTAAAACGACACCCACTAGGGGCTGAGAAGGATCCAGTGCGCAGGCTCCGGGCACCGCATAAAAGAGGAGTTGGCGAGGCTAGCGCCGTCTTGATGGAGGAGCGAGAAACGGAAGAGGTCGGGGGGGTAGAAGCAGCAAGAAAAATACAGCCACCGTCAGCGCCGCCTCCCTGCCACCGAGTATCGGGGTAAAAAAGCTGTCGTTGCATTTGCCGTCGCTGTCTCCTACTTCTCTTGGCCTCAGGGAAGGACTTCCCCGCCAGCGGGACAATGCGGGGACCGGAGAGGGAATCTTTTATGTAACTGATTCAGTGGGGCCGGGGGTGGGGGGCGGCAGACGGTTATCTCGAAGAAAAAAAGGGCAAGACCAAAGAATAAAACATGGGTTTCCCCCCACTAAAATGGCACGGTGATTCCCGTTCCTGTTCTTGGGGTCTTTCCCCGAAATGGCGGTTTCCGTCTTGTCCTTGCCTTACTGCGACCCGGAGCGTTTGGTAGGCGGGGTGGGGAGAGGCTGAGGCAGCTCATGCAGCCAATTAGTGCTTGATGTGCTCTATCGGGCGCGTTGTGATTGGCTAGCGATGACCTCATGCTGCAGCAGCGGGTAGGGCCAGAGCAGTTGGGGGAGGCTGTTGCAAAGGCAGAGAGGGAGAAGTGACGGTGGAGTTCGTTGCTGCCCCGGCGATGTGGAACCCAAGCAGTGGCGAAGGGAATCTCAAGGCTCTTCCCTGATATTTTCTCCTGTCCCTGCGCGAGGTGAGGGCCCCGGCTCGGCCTCTGCGGAACTTTAGGGTGCTGGCGCGGAGGAGGAGACACAGTTTCTTCCATGACTTTTGTAACTGCGTCAGGGCAAGATGGCGCTGGGTCTCCTTGGGGCGCGGGGGGAGAGGCACGTCCATCGCCGCAGCGCATGTGACTGGGCTGCATTCCTGTGGGGTTTGGCTCAGTCCCAGGCTGGGGCGGGGGAGGGGAAAGGGCTTGGGCGGAGGAGACTGGTGCGGTCGGCTTTGGCGGCCTGAAGAGGAAGAGATGACTGTTTGAGAGTGCGTCCCCTCCCCCATACAGCTTACTGCTGCGACGCGGGGCGGGGGGAAGCCCCCGGAGGGACAATGCTTACCGGGTGTGACAACTGTTGGTGGAGGAGGTTTGACGCCCTGTTTTGTTATCTACTTATCTCCTTGCAAAGTAAACTTACGTAATGTGTCAGCTCCTAATGTGGAAATCTGAATCAACTGACTCCTTGAGGGTCACTAGACTGAATGAAAAAGAGAGACTAGCTCCTGGGCCACAACGCTAGGAGTATCAATTATTTTCTGAGAAAACGTGAAGTTTCTCATATCCAAGTAAGAAATAATTCCTAGATTTGTAAGTAAGTTTAAAGAACACCCAGAAACACCTTTTAATTTTCTAAAAGTGACAAGAAACAGGAATTATACCATCGGAATTTGGAGGGCCCTTTTCAAACTTTACTAGTCCTCCCACCCATACTTCACATATCTTTCCTATCTGTATGTTCTGTAATGTGCAATCTTATCAATGTATTTGCTTTTCTGTTTAAGTTTAGGCATTATTAGTAATATACAATAAAAAGTAGTGTAATCTGAAGTTTTAAGGCTGTTTTCAATACCTTTATGTTGTCTTTCTGTCGACCTCTTACTATAGTTTTTTTAAAGGCAGTTATAATCACTAGGTAAATACTAAGATTTTTCCACCATTATGAACGTTACAACCTACTACTTTAAATCACTTTTGTCGAAGTGTGAGCCTCAGTTTTAGTTTCTGAAACCTTGCTAGGTGAAGATCTCCAGCAGTTCAAAAGTTCCTAAGGTCTAAATTGGCAGATGCAGTAAGATAACTCATTTTGATTATTCCCACTTGGCTAAGCTAGTATAGTAGCCATTAACTAAACGAATGAAATTTTAAAATAATTCTCCAGTGTCGGTGAGAATTGGGAGTTTTTCAGCTAGGACGTTTGCATCTGAAGCCTGGCATGTTTTTTTGGCAGAACCACTTCTATTGGTGCCAAGAGATGTTTACTGGACCTGAAAATAAAAGTTTAACTTAAAGTCAAGGTTGTGCTGATTCTTTTAACGTTAGTTGTAGGCTTGGTAGGTTGAAAACAAGATTGATGTTTTTAATTAATTCGTGTATACTTAAGTCCTTACTCCTTTTTGAGGCTTTTCACCCCCCAGTGAAGTAACTTAATTTGAATGAATTGAAAAGCCAGTGATTTATTATTTTTGTGCACTCCGAATATAAATAGGTGTTTTGCCTATAAGGACTTGTGAATAGCTTTAGTTGTCTATTGTATGTGAGTAGCAGCTTTTGTTCTTGCTTAGAAAAGAGGGGGTAAATATGACATCAGAAGATTTTAAAGTAATTTTTAGGCAGTTCTTAGTTTTTGAGTGCCTTTATAAGGAAAAGAGCCAGCTTATGAAAATAACTTTGCAATTACTGACTTTCTTTGACTATCTTACTGCATTTTATGTTTGGGGGCAATTTCATTGGTGCCTATTCCCTGGTAATTCCTACATTTTCATCTCAGAGTTTCAGCTGGAACGTTCAGGTTCACTGGGGCCACAAGTTTCCCGAACTCCTATGAAAAACATAAAGCTTAATACTTGGTTCCTAAGAACTTTTTTCACCCATTTTCTCAGAAAATTTCACTTCTCATATTTCATTATCTGAGTAAAGCATATCCCAGCCTTTCTTTCCCTATTTCTCTTCAAATCTAACCCTGATGGGCTAAACTGAATACCATCTCGAAATAAATGTGCTATTTCATATCTTCAGTGCCTCTGTTCACAACTGTCTGAAGTGCTTCTTCCCACTTTTAGTTAATACAACTTGAGCCTTTGTCTCTGAAACTCTTCTGAATCACTATTTTCGACTAAAATAAGCCAGTCTTTACATTGGTGACCTAACCCAATGCTTGACACTTTGTTGACGTGTACACTTTTTTTGGAGATTGATAACACTTTACTATTGGACCATACAGTCTAAACTGTAAAATAATTTCACTTTTAAAATTTTTTTTATTTATTTATCTTTAGAGGGGAAGGGAAGGAGAGAGGGAGAGAAATAACAACGTATGGTTGCCTCTCATGAGTCACCTACTGGGAACTGGCCCACAACCCAGGCATGTGCCCTGACTGGGAATCGAACCATGATCCTCTGGTTCGTAGGCCTGCGCTCAATACACTGAACTGCACCAGCCAGGGCCAATAATTTCACTTTTAAAACAATATTTGACCATCAGTTTATTTAGAGAAGAAATGAAAGGTTAGGGAGGCCTAGGGGCAAGGTCTCCTTCTTTTAAAAGATGAGTGGGCCCCTGGCTGGTGGAGCTCAGTGGATTGAGCATGGGCCTGCGAACCAAAGGATCAAGGTTCAGTTCCCAGTCGGGGCACATGCCTGGGTTGCAGGCCAGTTCCCAGCAGGGGACTCATGAGAGGCGACCATACATTGATAGTCTCTCCTTCTCTCCCTCCCTAAAGATAAATAAATAAAATCTTCCAAAAAAAAAAAAAAGATGATTGGGAAGTGGGACCCAGCTGATGGGACAGAAATGGTTCTGCCCCAAAAAAAGATGGAAAGAAAAAAACTGCCCTTTTTCGTTCTCAGCCTTTTGACTAAGATCAAGTGTTGTATCTGTTCTTACCAGTTTCATCTCTGAACATTTTCTCTCCAAGGGGAGTATGTTAAATGTATTTCTGGAGCAGGGAGGTGGAATAGGGACTTGCTGTGTCCATTCTGCACACCAACAAGGAATTGCAGTACTTCCAGGAATGGAGTACCAAGGAAAAAAAAACTGACCTTAATATTAGTCGACATCCATATTTCTCAAATCCAGAGGACATTTTAACTTACAGAATTCCAACAGTATGTAAAGCCAGTGATTTTTGTAGGTTGTATAATTCCTCAATGCATTTAGGAATTCTCGAGGTATGTAGCATTTGCTCTGATACTGGAGGACTCAACTTGTTATGCCCTTGAGTTTAATTATTTTTGTCACTTGTCATTGATTAGTGCCAAGGTCATAGTAAAAATGTTCTGAATCATCTGTGACTTTTAACTGAATTTTGTTTCCATATGAAATTTTCCTCTGCTCCAGCCCCACCCAACTTTACTGTCCTCTAAATGTAGAATGAAAAGATTTATATCTGAGAATAGTTTGAACTTAAATCATTAAGTACACCTTAAAATGTTAGGGGTAAACAATGTACACAACCTGGTAAGTTTAATTTCCTGAAAAGTGAGTGAAATGCTATCTCCTTTTAAGCAAGGGGTTACTTAAGTTAACACTAAACCTGAAATCCATATTTACAAATAGTATTCAAAAAAACTTTCAAGGGTTGTGGATACCTTGAATCAACTCAAGTTATTTTTCTTAAGAAAAGAGAAGTAATACGTTTATTCCTAAGTATTCAAAAAATGTTTTCAATGTTACCTGCCCTCTGCTCTCTGAAAAGATTAGGCCCATAGTCTCCCTGTTGACTGTTTATGTTCAGTTCAAGTTTAAAACATCTTTAAGTATGGAATTTCATCTGAAAATTGGAGACACCAGTAGTATTTTGTTTCCACCTAAATGAAGCAAATAAGCTAGCAAAAAAAAAAAAGAGGCTTATACAGCCCATCATTCTCTGGGCTGATTTAACAGAAGATTTAGTTAAAAGGGTATTTTATTGTGTAATGTAAACTTTAGTATCAAATCTAAAAGCAGGGCCAGTGTAGAAGAACTGCAAAATCTACCAGTGGTCCTTCATTTGCTTGGAGAAGTGAGTGGTGGTTTAAACAACAAAATTTTGAGGGTAACTAAAATTTTATTCCTGTTTGAGCTCATGATTTTTCTTTTGTTTTTTAAAGAAAAGTATTTTATGGCTTTTTTCTCTGATGAATATGTTTGCCATAGCATTGAAGTATGCAGCATTTATCTTGCATTTGTACCTTTTATTTCAAAAAATTGGGTTTGGATTTTTTGCTCCTTTTTTGTAAGCATACCACATAACAGTGGCAGTCAGCATTGTCTTTGAGGTATAGAATATATCTTCAGTGAACAAACTTTGATGTGGTACTGGTCCAAAATAAATTGGATATCAGCCTAGTTTACTGAGAATGGAGGGGAATTATTGGAAAGTTTGATTTTTAAGGACAGACTAGAAGTTGTTAACTGCTAGTGACTCTCCTCACCCCCCCCCCACAAAGAGTGCTTTCTGCCCAGAAACATGTTTGATTCTAATACATATACTTTATCACAGTTAAGTGATAATTTAATCCAAGGTCATACAGTAGTGATTTTAACACCTGACTCTCTGACTTCACCAGAGTTCATAATTCTTGCCCTGCTTATAGTGTCTGAATGAGGCCTAGTTTTAAATGGAGACACAGGACAGTGAAATATGTTAGAACTTGTTCTAAATCTTACCTAAATTCTCCTGAGGGAAGGGACTGGCTCTTGGTGCCTTTAATGCAGATAAAGTAAGAAAAGCCTGAGTGAGAGAATAGGAAAAATAGATTTTAAGAAAGTACACGAAACATTGCAGAAACATTCATGCTACTTGCCTGGAGATAAGAACTGACTTCAAGAAAAATAATTATTTGAGATTTGGTAGTTTTCAAAGATGAAAGTCAAAGCTGAGTAGATTTAACAGACAAATGCAGCAAGAAAACTAGCATGTCCACATTTTAGACCTAGGAAAAGGAAAGGATTCCATTTGTTTTTGGTGGTGTGTTTTTTTATAGCTAAAGTACATGCTGGTACACATTTAACTGTCTGGTTAGCCATAGTAAGAATAGTAGTATTTTATTCATGACTATCCTAAGAAATACCTTTCACTAGATGATTCTATAAAGCACAAAAATGATAGCATGTTTAAGTCTTTTTAAATTAAAAGATTCTATAAGGAGTGGAAATTTTTTTTGAGCCAAGTTTTCTGCCTCATTTTAGGATTCTCTACCTAAGGAAGTTTTCCTCCTCCTTAGAAAGTAAAATAGTGTAAAACAATTCCAAAAATTGTGAAAACCATGTACTTGATTAACCCTCTGAAACTAGGTTGCTTCTATCACCAATGACTTGATTCCTAAGGGCAAAGTTACATGAATGATTTGTGAGCACGAGGTGGTTTAACTCTAAATTTGGGGAAATTGCTACCTTTTTGTTAAAAGCTTAGATTATTATAGCAGGGTAAGAGTTTGACAACTCTCAGCAGGAATTTCTAAACTTCTTTATCACATACTTTCCATACATTATGCTCAGTGCCTGTTTCTTAATGTCTTTCTGATAAACTTTAGTGTCATTAGGAAAAGAGAGAATCTATTCCTCCAGTTTAGTTTAATCTCTAGTATTTAAATGTTTAATGAAGGAAGGCTGTGCTAAGGTGACAGCTCATTCAGGAAGAAACTTGGGTAAGAAAGAAATGCCAGATTACTTTTTTTCATTCTGCACAAGAGTGGAAACCTGAAAAGGCAGCGAAAATACTTTTCTCAGGTTCACATGATAACAATAATGTATTTTAGGCATCTCTGTGTCCTAAACACAACTTGTCTAAAAGACAGTCTGTGGTCACTTTCTGTCTTTATTCTCATGTTCTCACTTTATGGCCAGTTAAAGGGCAAATGGAAGTTAAAAAGATAACAGGATTTGTCAAATGAATCATTGAAAAATATTTTAGAAAATTAAATGGCTGGGATAAGAGATATTCTCATGATGACATTTGAAGTCAAGGGTTCAGAAGTGTGCCACCTTTGGATTTTTTAGGTGTCTAAAAGTTAACTAGTTCCTCCCTGTTTTCCTCCCACAAATTCAGACTGTAAATTTTGGTATTCCTGGGAAATAATGAAAGATTATATGCAATAACCATATTTTGCCGAGTATAATACGCACTTTTTTGCCCAAATTTTTGAGGGAAAATAAGGATGCGTGTTTGCATAGGTATAATGATTACGTACCATAGGTATGATAATCCCGTGTACGATGTGCACAAAAGTGGGTGTGCATATACATGGGAGCACATGGTACATAGCAAAATACGGTATTTACCTTTATAACATTTTGTGAAAGTTCTGTATTTTAATGTGCTCCAGATGTGGGTGGTCTTACATAACCTATAACATTTAATTACTTAGACTATACCTTATTAAAACTTCTTGGTTTATATACTAATATCCTTTGCTACTTGCTACTTCTGTCTTTCCTGTTTTCATTACAGTGGTACCTTGGTACTCGTAGTTAATTCGTTCCAGAACCCATGACAAGTGCCAAAAACAAAACTGACGAGTACTGAACGATGGAGCATTTTGTCTTGCGGGGTGGCATCCTGACTCATACAAGTTCTAATGAGTGCAACAAGTCCCCAGCAAACGCCGAATGCTGAAACATTTTTTTCTCATCAAAATGCAACTGAGTACAGGGTTTACTGAGTTTTGACGCTGATGGGTACCGAGGTATGACTGTAGCTGCTTCTCTGCTTAATTTTATTAGTTCTTAGTCTTATGTCCCCAGCCACTTTTTCACCAATTATGTTCATCAGTTCCCACGCCTTTACCTGTTGATGACTCCAGAATTGATAATCTGTGCTCAGATAGAACTACTAAATATAGATACTTAAAACTAAACAAATTCAAAACAATTTCTTTTCTCTCTCAACTTTTCTCCTTATGCAGTAATACCTCGGTACTAGTCGGCTTCAGAACTGGTCAAACCCTGTATTTGTTTCATTTTGACGAGAATAAAATGTTTCGGGACTCGGCACACTTGCTAAAACTTGTATGAGTTACAACACTGCCCTGCAAGAGAAAATATTTCATCACTCATCGCTTGCCTGTCACTTGGCACCCCTCTCTGGATGAAACAGAAGTCGACCCATCAGTCTCCCGGTAGCTCACCAACAGTACAGAACCCCCACGTATTCATCATTACTGTCTTGTACTTTTGTGCACTCTAAGTGCTAATCATGGGTTGCAAAAAGGTTAAGGGTGATACCACTAAGCCTAAAAGGCAGTTAATAAGAACCACAATTGAAAAGAAAAAAGAGATCATAGCTAAGTATGAGAGTGGTATAGGTGTGACTGATATTGCTCTAATGTTCAAGATGCCGAGAACGACGGTCTCTACAATAGTGAGAAATAAGGAAGCAATTAAAGCAGCTAGTGTTGCCAAAGGTGTAAAGTCTGTAAGTAAGCAACGTTCACAGACATTGGAAGAAGTTGAAAAATTGCTTTACATCTGGATTAATGAAAAACAATTAGCAGGTGACAGCATTTCTGAGGCAATAATTTGCGAGAAAGCTAGGCAGTTGCATGCTGATCTTTTAAAAGACAAGCCTGGAACAAGTGGTGTGAGCACTGAAGTGTTTAAAGCCAGTCGTGGATGGTTTGATAAATTTAAAAAGAGAATTGGCATCCATAATATGGCGAGGTGTGGAAAGGTCAATGATGAAGATGTTAAAGTGTTAGTGGAGGAGCATAGAGCAGAGCTCAGCACTGAGGAGCTACAGGAACTTCAAAAGAAGCAGCAACAGATAGTGGCTGAGAAAATTTCTTCAGCTGAGGAGGAGGGAAGGGAGGAAGTGTCTACTACACTGATAAAAGAAATGTGCAGTAAATGGATCGAAGTTCAAAACTTTGTGGAAAAGTATCACCCAGACAAAGCTCTAGCAAGCCGAAATGTGGACCTGTTTAATGAACAGACAATGTCACACTTTAGAAACATTTTGAAACATAGACAAAAACAAGTTTCTTTTGATAGATTTTAAGTGAAACTCCCTAAATCCAAGTTTCCAATAGTGTTCAGTAAAGCCAAGAGACAGAAAACAGAAGAAATCCCTGAGAAAGCATCTGAAACTGTCTTGGAAGAGGACTCCTCTTCCAACAGTTAACCCCTTTCCTACTCCTCCACCTCACCGTCATCCCATTATCCCAGGAACTCTCGCTACAGGTAAAGTGAAGTTAAACTTTATTTATATGTAATTTGTTGCTTTTTTTAAAAATCCATGTTGTTTAGTTTTAGGGTTCTGTATTATAGAACAACCTCGTTACTTAGTATTAGCCCATTAAAAATAAACGTTCTGGGGAACTTTCAAGCATTATTTCTAATTACATTATTTCTTTTGGGAAAAAATTGTTCATTACTCATTGGTTTGAGGCACTCATCACAAGTTCTAAAACGAATTAACAAGTGCCAAGGTACCTTTCACTATATTTTCTTTTTTGGTTAATAGTTCTACCCTTTGGCTTAATTTATGTAATTAAACATCTTTTGAAAACAATTTTTTGTGCTTAAAACATTTAATTCATCAATGATTTGAAGATCAAGTCGAAACACCCTATGACGAGCGAGATCCTTGGCCCTCCTAATGAGCCTCATGGATACCACTGAAGTTAAAATGACCCAAGTTTGAATATTTGCTCTTCCTCTTCAAGAAGTTAGGTAGTTTGTTTCCTGGGCCTCAGTTTAATAGTCCATAGAAAAGGTAAAATTTTAACTGCTTCATCACAATGCTTAGGGATTAAATGAGATACAAAAGATCCAGGACCAATTACTGATTTGTAGTAAACTCTTATCTTTATCACCAGAAAATGAGATATTGCCTTTACTTTGTTATTTCTGCACTTATCACAGTCATGTTAATGTTGCTTCTTTGTTAGTCTGTGAGGTTTTGATGGGCAATGCCATCTTTGTAGCGAACATGCAAAGTTCCTGGCATACACTAGGCACTTAGTTTTTGTTCCTATTTTATCAAATATGTGTCTTTTTAAAAAGATTTTATTTATTTATTTTTAGACGGGGGGGGAAAGGGAGGAAGAAAGAGAAACATCAATATGTGGTTGTCTCTCCTGCACCCCACACCAGGAAACCTGGCCTGCAACGCAGTTGTGTGCCCTGACTGGGAATCGAACCGGGTGATCCTGTAGTTTACAGGCCAGCACTCAATCCACAGGGCAAATATGTCTGTTTTATCAAAACATAATCTGATTTGATGTCAAGTATCTGAAAGTTTTGCTATAGCATTAGTTTATGGTAATATTAGCAAGTCAGTTGGATACATAAATTGATGCAAAATATTTTGATTGATTCTATCATATTATAAAACTTCAGGGGTTCCCCCCATTTTTTCAAACACAGTTTGCCCGTATTTTTTTAAGATTTTATTTATTTATTTTTAGAGAGGAAAGGAAGGAGAGAGGGAGAGAAACATCAGTGTGTGGTTCTCTCTTCTGTGCTCCCTACTGGGAACCTGGCCTGCAACCCAGGCATGTTCCCTGACTGGGAATCGAACTGGTAACCCTTTGGTTCACAGGCCAGTAATCCACTGAGCCACACCAGCCAGGGCTTGCCAATATTGTTAAGCCCTCAAATTTAGTTTCTGTCCATCCTGTTCCTTTCTCCTCAAATACGTGTGCCTTTCATTGTGCAAACTAAGACAAAGTCCCTACTCTATTTATAACATGGTTTGGGGTTAAGTCATGTGGGTATAATTATTCATCCAGAGAGTTCCTGCCTCTCACAGAGCAATAGAATTTTTAGACTAGGAGGTAAAATAATTTGGATTTCGATAGCAAAGCGGGTAGGGGCAGTGAGGCACTACTGCTATAAGAAAGTTGTAGTGATTGTGCCCTGGCTGGTGTGGCTCAGTAGATTGAGCGCAGGCCTGGGAAACAAAAGGTCGCTGGTTAGATTTCTCAGTCAGGGCACATGTGACATGCCACTCTGCTGAACACCTGGCACATGTTGCAGGCCAGGTCCCCAGTAGGGGGTGCATGAGAGGCAGTCACACACTGATGTTTCGCGCTCTCTCCTTCCCTTCCCCTCTCTCTAAAAATAAATAAATAAAATCTTTAAAATAAAAAAAAGAAAGTTGTAGTCATTGTGACTTACAGTCATGCATAGATCTATCAGTTCTGATTGGAATTCCCAGGTGACTTTCATGTTTTCTGCATTTATAGTGTATATTTTACAAGAACTTAACTTGCTATTCATATCATCTCTTTATAGATCTGGGAGTATACCTTATTAAATGAAGCAACTTATATAATAATAGCCAATGACAGAATTTGAAGAGGAAAGATGGTAGTATGGTGTTGTTTTTTTCTTTGTATAAAGTTCTGTAAATGGCTATTTTATTTTGGAATTATTTCTTGCATAGGGAATTTCCATGGTATACATTTTGACCGCTTAGTTTCCATCAACCTTAAGATACAGTAAAAATAAATGTTTGATTTAGTGCTTTCAAGTTACAAGATATCTGCATTCCCCACCTATTGTTTTATCAACTTTATTGGTATTTAACATGGTAGTTTTTGTACTTTACAAAAGAAGCCCGTCTGAAATATAGCACCTGTTTGAAACTAAAACACAGATTTCATGTTGAATTTTTAAGATTTTTTAAAATAAATACCTAAGTCCTTGTTTCACCATGCATGATGTCATTAAATATGGTACAGGTGTCTGGTTTGTGTATATTTGTATTAGGTGCTTAAAACTGTTTTGGGGTTTTTGTTTTCTTTTTTAGGGATATAACACTTTAGACATCAAATTCATAATTGTCAAACATCTACAGATACGTAAAGATCAGAACTAACTAAAAATGAATGATACTGATATTTAATGTTATGTCTGCCAAACTTGCATTATCTTTGCCCTTTTAGTGATAGAAGAGACTTTTTGATCTGGACCTCTTTTTACAAATGAGGAAATTGATAAGATTTAAGTAGTTGATTTTCCTAGGGTGATCAATTTTTTTTCCATTCTTAATATGAATCCAGCCCTGGCTGGTGTAGCTCAGTGGATTCAGCGCGGGCCTGCGAACCAGACGATCGCGGTTCGATTCCCAGTCAGGGCACATGCCTGGGTTGCAGGCCAGTTCCCAGCAGGGGACCCACAAGAGGCAACCACACATTGATACTTCTCTCCTTCTCTCCTTGCCTTTCCCTCTAAAGATAAATGAATAAAATCTTTTAAAAAAAATATGAATCCAGTGACTTAATAAAATGCTTAAAGTTAAATAAGTCATTCATTTTTGTTTTCATTATACTGTCTTGCTCTCTTGAGGGATATTTTAACATGGAATAGACACCTAATTTTTGGTTCCCATTTTTATTGTTCTCCTTTTCCACCTCTATACTCCACAGGCTTTTCTCTTTTTTTTCTTAACAATATTTCTTAAAAATATTGGCTAGTTGATAGCCAATATTTTATATTAGTCCAGGTGTTCAGCAGAGTGGTTAGACCAGGGATGTCAAATGCATTTTCACTGGGGGCCACATCAGCCTCATGGTTGCCTTCAAAGGGCCGAATGTAATTTCAACTCCTTAAGAGTTAAGGAGTTACATTTATACAGTCCTAAAATTACATCAGGTCGTTGAAGGCAACTTCAAGGCTGATGTGGCCCCCTGGCAAAAAAGCATTTGACACCCCTGCGTTAGACAGTTAACATAATTTACAAAGGGATCCTGCCTTCCAACCCTCCCCACCTGAGTACAATTTCTGCAGTTAATGCAACAGAGTATATACCCTTCTACAAACAGATGCGTTTCAAAATGTTATGAAAGCCCTCAGTCTCTGTAAAGATGACCAGCAGTTAGAATAGTTAAATTGAGAGGAAAATTATGACTTAAACTTTCCTCATATTGAGCTACAAAGTAAACTGACCTTTAAAGGGCACTTGGGTAGATAACTTCATAATTCATAAGTGTTAGGTCCAAATAGCTTCTCTTAAATTAAAAACAAAACATTGGAAGTAATAGAGAGGTTTCTGTCACAAAAATCAAAAAGATTGTAATACCTTAAGAACTATGACCTACAGCTATTTTTGTTTATCTGCCTTTTGTTTCCATCAGCTAAGTAGGAATTACCACAGGACTAAATTATGAGAGTAGTTTCATTGAAGGCCTAGATCAAAGTGTAATAAGTTTTTTTAAAAGGTTAAACCCTTTAAACACATGTTCAGGTTTTTTGTACAGGCGCTCGGTATAATCAGTTAATTGCAGAAAAGAAGCAACTGCTTGATTTTCTATGCATAAACTTAATTTTTTCCCTGCCAGCCCTTGTCATCATATGTTACCCCCAAAATATCAATATTTAGGTTATGTCTTTAGTTTTTAAAACAGTGAAAATAGTCATCTGTTCCCTGGAATAAATATCTTTAAAATACAAACTAGCAAAATAAAATGAAAGAACCATATTACAAAATCAAGTTACAGAGTAAGGCTTAACAGAGATTTGAAGAGAACAGCTAAGCATTCAGTTGTGGAGCTTTAATTCAGTTCTTTGAAAAGGAATTCTCATTGTAAAGAGTTTCTTCATAACAGTCCTAAAACTTGGTATTTTACAACTCAATAATTACTGCCAGACCAGAGAACTTTTTAAAACTTGGTGCTCTAGGATATTCAGATGACGGTAAATGTATAAAGTATTGACCCCTTTTGATTGAGGGAGTAGGAAGAGTTTTAACATCACTGGCTATTTGAATGTAGTTTCATCCTTTACAGTTTGATTTTTTGTGCCCTTTGGAGCCTCTCCGTTTGGCTGGTAGAACTTCCTTGCTTGCTCTTTTGTTACTACACATTAAGGAGGTACTGTGTACCAGAAGGCTTTGAGTGTTTGGAAGAAAGGTACTAACAAGAACAAGGTAATTATTCATTGTAATAAACAGTCTTTGTCAAGATGTATGGGTAACAATTCCCTTACATATTAGTAGCAGTCAGCAACTAGATAGCTTCACAACAAGCAGTTTAAATTTGTTCCTTCTAAATCAAGATTTGCTTCATAAATTAGGTCTGGTGTCTTAAAGGAGGCTTTGTAACAAAATGATTAAGATGGAGGGTGAGGGTGGGGAGCTCACATGCTGTATCCCTGGAATACAAAGTCACTGTTTAAAGATAGGATAATTTCAAAGATTTAGGACACATCAAACACGTCGCTATAGATTATCTGATATGAATCAACAAAGCAAAATAATTATGAAACTCTTCTGGGTCTTTTGATAAGAATGTAGCAATCCAATATATATGAGAGGCAAACTAGAAAGAGTTGGCAGGGCTTTAGAGCTAATCAAATCCATTGGTTTCCAGATTCTTGGAATTCTTGAGTGAATCAATGATAAGAAATAGGGAAACCAATATAGTTGCCAGTTTTAGTTCTCTAAACAGCAATACTATACCTAACATTTGGTTTTAAAACTGTTATTAACACCAAATAAAGACATAAGTTTGTAAATAGTCATTAAAATTATTTTAAAAAACTTTCAAAGCATTACATACTACAAAAAGTGGTAAAAATATGAGAACAATTAAAATTTTGTGGGGCTTTTGTATATTGTGTTTTGTAAAAGTGGGTCAAAGAAATAAAGTAGAATGCTTTCAGTGGTTCTCTTAGTTCATATGTAGGCTTACAGATAGATTTTCTATGAGAAGCATGTGTTACCAGAAAACAATTTCTTCAAAGATGGTCTGGTTTGTAGTGGTATGGAAAAATGCTTGTAAATTAACTAAAAGTGGAATACAAACTATCCTTTAACAGCCGTGTCCATTATGTCCCTAAGTAATGTGCATTCTAACTTTGTTTCTAGGTCAGTTTCCCTGCCTCATCATCACCAGTCCCTCTACATTAGTTGAGGCATATGCCCAAATTAATGCCAAACAAATGAGGTGTTGGGCGGGGGGGGGGGGGGGGACCTGGCTTACTCCAGCTTTAATCATACTCCTCCTAATCCATCTGTCATTCTTCAAGGTGATTTTATTAAAATGTGAATCTGGTCTTGAAATGCTTTGATTGGACTCCTTGCTCCTTAGGGTGGCATGCTCCTACCAGGCCTCCTGTAATCCAGTTCCTGCCTCTTTCCAGTAAAATTCCCAGTGCTCTTTCTTTTTGCTTCCACCCATACTATTAACTGCTTTCAGTTCCACAAACTTACCTTGTGGTCTCTGACATCTTTTCTTATATATACTATCATCTTTCCATGGAATATCCCCCTCTGCCTTGTTAATGCCATCTTTCAGTTCAAGTGTCTTCCTGTATGAAGTTTTCCCTGGTATTCTTCCAAGAAGTCTATTCATAATTCCATGTACCTTTTCCCCAGCTCTATTAATAGCACTTGCTGCAGTTTGTTTATGACTATATAGAATCTCCTTACCCTGGTAAAATGTGAGCCCCTGAAGTGTAGTATTTAACTTACAGTGTCTCCCTCAGATGAATGCGTAGTACTTATATTAACACCTAGGACATAGTAAATACTCAAGTAAATGTTTAAAATAATCAGGTCTCTTCTCTCGGTGTAAGTTTAAGTCTGCAAAATAGCTACTAAACTTATTTAAATTGTGAAGAGAGAGAAAGGGTTGGAGATGTGGTTTTGTAGTTACAAGTTAGGAAACTTAAAATTGTTAATGATTTGTGCATAAGAGCAAAGCCATCCTTATTCTAGGGGGGAAATCAGGAACATAATTGGACATCTGTTCTTAGGTCTCATCCCTCACAGTTATACTGAAGGACTGACAATGCTCAGTGAAACATATCCTGGTACTTTATCCATTGCAGATAAAAACCTCATCTCAAAAAAGTGTCAAATTATTTTGGACAAATTGAAGATTCTTATCTGTCTTCGGATGTTTGATTATAAATTCTTATTTTTTTAAGTTTAACATGCTTTTCCAATGTATAATAATAATAACAGCATAACTGTAAAGGCACTTTAACATAGAGAACTTCGCTATGGCTTATTTAACAGGATGGTAGTTCAGGGCTAGATGCTTAAATTATCTCTGTGTGGAAAGTTATTTAGCTTCAATTCTGAATTGTTTATAATCATAGATTAATTCATTAATACCCATTTTTATATAAAGTTGAATTCATTAATGTGCTAACAAGTCTCCCCCCTCCCCACCACACACACACACACACACACACACACAGAAAACACAAGCCATTTTATATTCTTTGGGAAGGTTTGGCACTAAATTAAACGTCACTTCTAAGATATGTAGCACTAAATGAGTTGATATATTCTGTTACACAGATAACAAATTTCTTTTTCTAAGTGTTAGTTGGAGGTACTTACATAAAGAACTGGTAAAGCCTTCCTTGGTGTGGCTCAGTTGGTTGGAGTGTCATCCCATAAACCATACAGTGGCAAGTTTGATTCCTGGTCAGAGCATATAGGAGAAGGCAAGCAATCAATGTTCCTCACTCACATCAGTGCATTTTCCTTTCCTTTCCTCTCTCTATAAAGGGAATTTTTCAAAAAATGTCCTCAGGTGAGGATGAGGGGAAAAGCCTGATTATATAATACATTTACTTCCAGAACTTGGATGGGCGTCCATTTCTAACAATCATTTTTGCTGAAGGCAAATTCTTATGCCTAGGGTTATAGGTCATGGCAACCAAGTTTTTTGGTTTTTTAATTTTCCTGCTATGGGTATGTTAAAATACTTCCCGAGCCAGTTGATCACCATAATTATCTGGAAAGCTTATTAAACTATACATTCCTGGGCTCCACACCCAGTGTTCCCCAAAATAGATGGTAGGTATCATCATTCATAATTCTTTTAGAATGTAGCAGTTCCTGAAGATCCATATGCTGAACTACTTAGTGTGACCCAAGAATCTGCATTTTTGACAAGCCTCTTATCCTCAAATACTTTTCATGAAAACACTACTTTGAAAAACATGGAATGAGGCTTTTCACTAAAACGACTATATAGAACTATAGTGCAAAGACATTTTTTTAAATTTCTTTTGGAGGGAGTATTACTATAATACTTAACCTCTCTAACCTGAGAATCTTGGAGATAATAATCCTGAACCATTTCTTACATTTCTTCTTGGAAATTTTATCAGAACAACAAAATCCATCGTTCTTTAAAAATTTAGAGCCCTGACTGATGTGCCTCAATGGGTTGGGCATCATCCTGCAGACTGAAAGGTCGCCAGTTCAATTCCCAGTCGGGGCACATGCCTGGGTTGCAAGGTCAGGTCCCCTGTTGGGGGCATTCAAGAGGCAACCAATTGTTTCCCTTATTCTCTTTCTCCCTCCCCATCTAATTTTTTTTTTTAAGGAATATTTTGATGGACTGACCTTTTTTCTATAGTAAATATGGGTCAAGTCTTGTTAGCCAAGGCACCTCTGTGTTTGTAGGAATGTCTAAGTTTGTTGTGAAAAAGAAGCCTTACTTCTAAGCTCCTCCCCACTTGTAATATATATGAACATCCTTAAAGGGGAGGAACTAGCTATCAGTGTATTTTAAACATAGTAACATTTCATCTCACTACCTTTACAAGTAATTATTGTAAGATGTTTACACAGTGTGTTCTTTTATAAGGTTACTGTTTTCCCTTAAAGGTGAAACCAATAACTTGTAATCTCCAGAAGTGTAACTCAGAGTAGAAGAAGCATCACTTCAGTTAGTATTAGTAATGTAAGAGTAGTAAACCTTAAGAATTTACGTGTCATGAGTTAGGACTTTTTAAAGTGTCCACTTCAATATAAAATATTTCAGTCCTAATGCTAGTAAATACAGTATTGTCATAATTTCACATGTATATTTTGATAGTGTGTTCACCAGGCAATTCTATAAATGTAATAAAACTTTTACATGGTCAGCCTCTTTGGAGGCAACGAACTGGCCAAAGAGATACGTGTCTTTTCTTCATAATTGAATGACTTTTCTTTTTAACATACCTGTGTTTCAACTTGGCTACTGTGCCGTTAGCCTGAGAGACATCTACTTGCTTATTAACAAAGTTAGGTGTCTTTTCATTGGGGAATTACTTCATAAGTTATATAAATGTCTGACCACTCTGTTGGACACCTGAAGCTAATATAATACTATCAGCTGTAATTGAAAAAAATTAAAATATTTTAAATAAAAATACATAATAATACTATCAGCTGTAATTGAAAAAAATTAAAATATTTTAAATAAAAATACATAATTCAGCAAAACATTTTTTAAAGTTGGGTGTCTTGGTTCATATATTTGAAGACCCCATCTTTGATTAGTAAATCATTTTGATTTTTAAATTACTTATAAAAGCTAAATATAAACAACTACAAATTAGTTAAGCAAGTCACTAATATAGACGGTATATGGAGATATATATGAAAAAATAAATTTAGCACAAAAAACTCATTCTTTCCTCAAGATGGTGATAAACTGATTTTATGTGTGTGATTGTTTCTGAGAATGCTAACAGGTACCTTTTAGTCTTGAATAACTCCCACCATGGTCACTATATTTATTACCCAGAAGATACTAACCAGTAATAGAAAGTGTACAGTGTAATTTTCCCTAGATCAAAGTTAATGCTCAACAGAGTCTTACCCCGCTGGTACTGGTAAGCCTAGTGCCTTGGCTGTGTTTCACTGGATTCAAGATAGGAACCACAGAAATTTTCGTTTCTTCACTCATAGAAAACCAGAATAGTGCACTTAGTTTAGCCTTTAGCTATGGGATTCTATAATCTGAGCCATGGCTGGTGTGGTTCAGTGGATTAAACACAGATCTGCGAACTGAAAGGTTACCTGTTAGCTTCCCAATCGGCACATGCCTGGGTTGTGGACCAGGTTCCCAGTTGGGGGGGTGCAAGAGACAACTGATCAGTGTTTCTTTCCCTCTCTCTCCAAAAAAAATAAATTGAAAAACAAGTACAGTTGTGAGTGTGCAGAAGTGTATCCTTTTATTTTCAAAAGATTTTATTTCTTTCAGAAGGGAGAGGGAGAGAAACATCCATGTGCAAGTGATGCAATAGATTGGTTGCCTCATGCACCCCCAGTTGGGGACCTGGCTCTGCAACCTAGGCCTGTGTCCTGAGTGGAAATTGAACCAATGACCTCTGGTTCACAATCCAGCATGCAGCCCACTGAGCCACACCATTCAAGACTGTTGTATTAGTTTGTATTACTTACTATTATTTTGTATCCTTATGATTTATCTTTTAGGTTATGATGGCTGGTAATTTAACCAACGACCAACGAAAGTGGATACTTAAACAGTACTGGAAGACAGAAAATGCTGAAAAGGTTAGACAGAAATGGGCTGAAGAATTTGATACACCTTCACCAAGTAGACAAACAATTTACAGAATACGTGATAAATTTGATAAAACTGGGTCCATCTGTAATGCTCCAAAAAGTGGTCGGCCAGTTAGTATCACCACCCAGGAAAATGAAATCTTAGTAAGTCAGGCATTTACAGAGAGTCCAAAAAAATCAAAACAAAGAGCTTCTGTTGAATTAGGCATTTCCTGTAGATCTTTGAGTCGTATCATGCAACGTTTAGGTTTGAAAATGTATCGACCAAGATTGCTTCATGGGTTACTAGAGGATGATCCAGATCGCCGTTTACAATTCTGTGAAGTGGTTCTCAATGAAGAAAGACAAGGCAATAGCATCATTGATAAAATTATATGGTCCGATGAAGCTCATTTTAAACTTTCAGGTGCTGTATATCGACACAACTGTGTCTACTATTCAAGAGAAAATCCCCATGTAATGATAGAAGGACAGTTAAATGAGCCAGGAATTACAGTTTGGGCAGGATTTTCATGTAAAGGGGTATTTGGACCTATTTTTTTTCATACAACCATTACACAAGATCTCTATCTTAACATGCTAAAGGATACTGTTTTACCACAGTTACATAGACAGCATGATAATGATGACTACTACTTTCAACAAGACGAAGCTCATCCACACTGTGCCGTAACAGTGCGTGAGTTTCTTGATGAACAATTACCCAACAGGTGGATAGGTCAAAGAGGACCAGTAGAATGGCCACCACGGTCACCAGACCTCACCCCAATGGACTTCTTTTTTTGGGGTGTTGTTAAAGATAAAGTCTTTTCACGAAAACCACGTACTGTAGATGATATGATTTGCTGCATAAGAGAAGCATGTCAAGAAATTGATGACAATAAAGAACTCTGTGCCAAAGTGTGCTCAAATATAGCGAGTAGACTACAAGAATGTGTAAATAATGAAGGCCAGCAATTTGAGCAGTCACGAGATTGTGCCTAAGTGTGTTGTGCCCTTTCTTTTGAGTTAGTAAAGCTACTGTAATTATCATAACCTTCATGTCTTTTCCATTCAAACAACTGTAAATCTATTGCCTTTTTCTATATGGATAACAATTGTGAGGTGGGAAGAAATTTTTTTCATGATGTAGGGACAAATGAGGTATGGCATTTAGTCCAACATTCTACTGTTCATCATTCTTACTCCTCAAAGAGGCCATGAGTGATAATTTATGAGTGGTTGCACTGATAAATAAGATAATATACAAGCACCCAAAGGCAGAAATAAGGATAGAATAACAGCCTTCCTTTATCATTTGGTTTTTCTCTTGCCCTTAGAGACTAAATTTAAGTATCACTGTTCCTAGAACCACGGTTTACACAAGTGCCAAATACATGAGCAGAAGCATCCATTAAAATGCCTCCCAAACACTGTAAATCTTGAGAGTAGGTACATTTGTATAGGCTATCAAAATCGTCAGTCTTGCTCCATTCAGCATAAGGTTAACAAATATTAGTGGAGGTTAATAGAATTTAGAATTTGCCTAAAACCCAAGGTGTCCCTCTAGTGATTGTCCAACAAGCCATTGACCTGTGTTCAAGTAGCCAGAGTCATACTAGGGCCGTTTATTTGTACATTTGGACAGCTTATTTCTTCTGGGTTCATAGAACTGATTACAATATTATAATTGATTTTGTCCCACAAAACAAGTAAAAAGGAACTGGGTAGATAGGTGACCAACATCATAGATTATTTGGAATTGTAGCTCATTTCATAAACAGATTAGCCAAGTAAACATAGGCTGTTAAACTTAAATGGCAGCTAGTAAGAGCCTGTAGATCATCAGCATAGCCAGGAGGTAACAATACAAATGTTAACATACAAATGATTATACCATATCACAGCTAGTAGGTGGAGTAACATGCCATTAGAGTAAACTTTACACTGTTTAAAATGTAAAAAGGACTTTTGACATATTTAAACTTTCAATATTGATTAGGGCTTTATACCCCATAACTTAGTGGCATGCATAGAGGAAGAAAATACAGATACAGCACAGCAACTAGCAGATAAAAGTTTGATTTAGTACATCTCTAGTAGGAGTTCTTTGTAATCCCTTACCTACTGAGTTCTAGGTAGTTGTACAACATTCTCTGAAGTATATTTGCAATGCTCTTAAACTAGTAGGTTAAATTGTGAGATGTCATACTCAGTATTCAAAAAGAATAATGGGGTAAATGACATTAATAAATGCAAAGAGTTATTTGCTTCATTGGTAAACCTTCAAATATGGCAGTACTAAGTTAAATGTTACAATGCAATGGTTTTTGTCCATGTGTTCTTTATAGTAGTCTGAAAACCCATGGACAAAAACCAAGGGGGAGAGTAGAAGCAAGGGAGGGAGGTGGGTTTGTCGGGTGGGGCGGAGTGGTAGGGAAAAAATGCAGACAAATAATTGAACAACAATAAAGTAATTTTTTACAGTTTTAATGCAATGGGATCACAAGTTATAAATACTTTTTTTATTATTTGACACTCAAAGTTGATCAGACATAATACACAAGATTTAAGGTGATGGACTCAAGTGAGGTGTTAGCTTCTTTAAGTCCCTTAGATTGAACTAGCAGTTGTGGGCAATACACAAATTTAGCACAGATTTTATTGATTTTAGAGGAAGGGGGAGAACATCAATTTTTTTTTAATTTTTAGAGGGGAAGGGAAGGAGAGAGGGAGAGAAATATCAATGTATGGTTGCCTCTCATGCGTCCCCTGCTGGGAACTGGCCTGCAACCCAGGCATGTACCCTGACTAGGAATCAAACCAAGATTCTTTGTTTCACAGGCCCGTTTTCAAGCCACTGACCTACACCAGCCAGGGCCAATTTGTTCATTCTTGAGCATTCATTGGTTGCGTCTTGTATGTGCTCTGATCAGAGATGGAACCACAACCCTGATATATAGGATAACACTCTTAACCAACTGAGGTACCCAGGGCAAGTACTGTATTTTGCCATGTATGATACCCAGTTTTTGCCCAAATTTTTGAGGGAAAAATAAGGATGTGTGTTATACATGGATACAATGATTACATGCCATGTGTCTAATAATTCTGTATAATGCACACAGAACATAGGTGTGCATTATACACAGCAAAATATAGTATATTTTTACACTTTTTAGGGAGTGGCAAATAGATTGTTCTACCATATGGCACTGATTGTTGATGGAAGGTCCCACTAGGTATAGTACTGATATTAACAGGAACTCTAGCTCCCTGTCAACTGGCATATAGCTATAGGCAGATTTTAACATCTTTGGGGAGTATCTTGATTTAGTCAATAAATTTCACCACCAGGTATTTGGCAAGGTGTGACTGCAGTACAAGTTTTTTTGTTGTTTTAATTTATCTTTAGAGCAGAAGGGAAGGAGAGAAATAACAACAATGTATGATCAATGAATGGTTGCCTCTCGTGGGTCAGTTCCTTGCTGGGAACTGTCCTGCAACCCAGGCATGTGCCCTGACTAGGAATCAAACCACGATTCTTTGGTTATTAGGCCCGTGCTCAATCCACTGAGCTGCACCAGCCAGAGCTGGTTTTGTTTTTAACCATTTTATTTAGGTCCTGAACCTGCACAAGCTCTATATGCCTATTCCAGTACTTTTCCTTCAGCCTAGGTCCTTAGTCAACATTAAACAAGGTAATGTAATAGAGAATTTAAGTTTTAATCATGAACATGAAGAGAACTTTAAATTTATTTAATAAGCTTGGACTGTATTATCTCTGAGCCTGAACACCTTTACTAACATAAAGCATTTGTAAAACAGGGTTTTCTCTACTCTGCACAATTAATTTGGTTATGTTGCTTCTTTTTAATACAACAGAGCTTCAAGAATTCCAAAGCAAGTTTGTGCTTTTGCATGAATTAGTTTGGTGGCCGTTATGCCTCCATAGATATTTTCCATCTGATTCTATAAAGTCTACAAGTTGCCAGGATAACCTGGGACCAACCAGAGAAAGCTTGATATATTTGTCTCTCAGACAGTGGTTCTTAAAATATGGGTCCTGTGTCAAAGTGCATTAGAATGAATTACAGTGCCTGGTCAGAGTGCGGATTCTTGACAGACCTCCCAAGTCGAAAATCAGTCCTATATTTTTGAGAAAATTATCAAATTAATGTTTGTTTTTTAAGATACTGAAACTGAAGTGAAGACATTGTCTCTGCATTTAAAATATTAGGAGACATGATACCATAATAGTAGACTCCTCATTTATGGGATATTTTATGAAATCCAGGTCAATATTTTTAAATTGATTTTAGAGGGGGCTGGGGATGGGAAAGAGAGAAGTATCAATTTGTTGTTTCATCTAGTTACACATTCTTTGTCTGATTTTGTATGTGCCCTTACCAGGGATGGAACCTACAACCTTGGAGTATTGGGAGACTATTTGAATCTGGATTTTTTTTTAAGGGAGCTATTAATTTACAAGGCAATTATACAGGGAAAGGAAGAAAACTATTTTGGGTTGCATACAAAATTGCATCATACCTGAGATTTGATGGTCACTATTTCTTTTGAACAGGAAAACTACATGATTAAAGGCAACCGTATAAGAAAAATATTTAATTGTAGGGGGTCAGAGAATAATACCATTTTCAAAGATTAGTTTTGTGGGGAGGGGACTCACCTGGTAAAATAAAGGGAATAACAAAATTTTTACCTATCTGTGTAATGGTAACAAAAACTAATAATGCTACCCAAATGACTATTGGTTGGTAGGGCTTAAAATTTTTTTTAACAAGTTACATTAGTATCCTGTGAATCCAGCCAGCCAACCCCCTTGACTAGGAGGTTCTTTGTGCAAAAGGAATACACCTTTAAAACACCAAAGTGTGGACAAGATAGTGATGATCAGAATCCTCCTTTTGCTGATGGTTAATGGAACCAAATTATTTGCAATAAAGACAATATCTGATTCCCAATAGAAGATGGAAAATGTGGATAGACAACATGACAGCCTAATTTCTGGAGTAGACCTTTGAAATAAATAGGACTGCTTCTGAAAGTGAGTGTGCCTTTTCCCAGGACACACTTTACTGGACAAGATAAACTGGTTGTTTAAAGCTCTCAGAAAATAAGTTTAAATTACCTTAATCATATGACTAATATAGATGCTTCCCTCACCCCTAAAAACACAGATGCTTTATTAGTAGTAGTGGTATTAGTATTGATTTTAGGGAGGGAAACATTGATTTGTTTTTCCACTTATTTATGCATTCATAGGTTGCTTTTTGTATGTACCTTAATAGGGGATGGAACCGCTTAGCTCTAACCAACTGACCTACCCAACCAGTGCTACTGCAAACATTCTTAACTACCTTTTGACAACCCTGGGCATAAAGCTTGCAAATCTGTCAGGATGTTTTAAACATGTATTTAATAGTATATACACAAGTCAGTTCTATCAATGGACTGCTAGTTAGAAATCCCTTGCCAGGTGTTAAAAGTTTTAAGAGAAGGCTCAGTGATGAGGCCTGTAACTAATGACCCCCTGTGCAGCATGGGGTTATGTCGTTCTAGCTTCCAGTTAGAATGACCTCTTACGTCAACCGACCTAGGGGAAACTTGCTCCCTTAAAACTGACTGGTGGGAAGCCACACCGAGTAATCTCAACCTAGTAAGAAGCACTAAGAGTTCAGTCCTCCTCAAGCAATCTGATCAATTCAGAGAAGAGTTTTACCTTTTGTGGAATAGGCACTTTTATTGTCTATATGTCAAAACCATGGTCACAACCAAGAACCCATTAAGGGCCCACCAACCATTTTATACTTTAGAAGAAACCTGCTTGTCACGCTTGGAGCGTGACTCTCGTGGTGCAGTGGTATTTTGCCTTTGTAAACTCTACCAGGCCATCCAAACATTCGCTCCAGGTCTGGAAATGTGCGCTGTGGAGGCTGCGCAGCAGATGCATACTTGCGGCTTGGCGAGTGAAGGCCTGGCGCTTCCCCATAAGGGCTGCAGGCGGGCTAGCGCCGGTAAGGGCGTAGCCCAAGCCGCTTCCGGCGTCACGGGGGGGGGGGGGGGCGGGGTGTGCCCGCCCTCCCTCTTGGCTGGGGTAGGCGGACTCAGGCTAGAGCTGAAGCAAGAAAACGGCGCCCACTCCAGAGGCTGGGAGACCCTGAGGCCGATCCTTCTGGGCTGTCTGCGGCCAGGAATACAGTGGGGTCAGAAGAGGGCAAAGACCGGCCGGAGAGACGCGCCAGCGGCAGCATCTTTGCAGGATCCCCAGAAATGCACTTCTTCCACGGCGGCGCGCCAGGGCGGCTGAGGACATCCCCTGCCGGGCCCACTTCCGCCCAGCACTTCCTGTGGCCCCAGGGCCCAGGGCTTTAGCATTTTCGCTAATTAGAGTCTTACATAACTATTTTATCCCACCCGCTTTTCCTCGCAAAATAGTTCGCCACTTTCGACTTCCTCCGGCCGAGAGGCACTGTGAACCGACTCGGAGCCTGGCACAGCCGCCATCTTCCCGAATTGCTGGAAGTGGCCAGCGTGTCAATGTCCTGTGTGCATGGAGAAAATGATTCAATGATTTTTCGGTATTCATGACGCTCTGTCACAGGAGGCAGGAGCAGTGATGGCCTGCGGTGAGACTGACCTGTGTTTCAGTTCTGACTCCTCCATCCTTTAACAGCTTTGTGTAAATTGAAAAAGTTTATCTCTGTTGAGCCTCTTAATTTGTTAATGGATCAAATGACTGGTATGTATGCAAAGCCCTTAGAAAAGAATATTTGGTATAGAGTAGTGTCTGGTATAAAGGTTAAATAAAAATGAAGGAAGAGCTATGTGGATTTATTGAGCACCTATGTATTCAATGCCGTGCTGTCTGTTGGGTATGTAAAGTGTTTTTGATTCTGTCCCCATGGAAATGGCCTCCCTCCTTAAATGAGCTGGTGTTTATCTGATGTCTCTTGAGAAAGTTTGCCACTTCCCAGGCTCTAGTTCCTAAGGAACTTTATGCTTTTATTGAACTTGACTCACCCCCTTTTTTTTGCATAGCTTTGTACTGGATGAGTATTCTGGTGGGATGGTGGGCAACTCTTAATTAACTTCCGTGCGATTTTATTTCACAGAGAATGAAGAGGTAGACTAGCCTCTTCCCAGGTTCATTTTAGGTTGATGCCTGACAGGGATGCTTGGAACCTGTCAGGCATCATCCAAGAACATCATGTAACCATTATAGCAAACCTATAATGCTTGCTAAATACTTGCCCCATAGTTTAGAACCAAGTAAAGGGGCACAGACAGATCTTATAAAAGAGCACATGGGAGAGGAGCCAGATTTTTTTAAAATGTATTTATTTATGGAGAGAGAGGAAGAGAGGGAGAAAGAGCTGGAGAGAAAAAGTATGCCAGAGAGAAATGTGAGGCACTTGGGTTGCCTCTCCCATGTGGCACAATTGGAAACTGAACCACAACCCAGGTATATGCCCTCACAGAACATCTAACCTGTGACCCCTCACTTTGATGAATACTGCCGAACTAACTGAGCCACACCTATGAGGGCTGGATTTTTTAATTTTAGTTGCACCAATGACTTTAGTACTTGTCCATGCTTCTTGTGATAATTTATAAGGAAATGAAAAACTTAACCATGAAAAAGATTATCTTCTACCCCAAAATGGACAAATTCCAAACTCAGGAAAAACTCATTCATGACCCACTGAGTCTTGTGATGTTGAAGAATAATTAGAACTTTTTCTTCCCAGACTGAATTGTTATCCTAAATCGGTTGGTTTGTGCAGTCCCTACAGGACTTCTTGCCCCTTCAGACATTAAATGAAATTGAATGATAACATCAGACACAATTCCCACTGTGCAGTGAAATCTGATCCCAACATCTGTTGGAGATCTGGAGTTTCCTTATAAAATCTAGAGTTACCTGTAAAAATTGTTGCCTCTTGAATACAAAGTTGAGAATGGGGTCTTAATTCCTTTGAATTTTAAACTCTTGGATGTGGGTTTTTTCTTTTAAAAATACATGTATATTTTGCTAAATAAATTTAAAAGATGAATTATATCTCCATGCAATTTTTAAAAATTTATTTTTATCCAGGTTATTCTACCCATAACAGGTTACTCTGCCCTTTCTCTTTGCCACTCGGCAGGCAGAGCCAAGAGAAATTAAACACCTACCTGAAAGTTTCTTTGAATAACACTCAGTATCAAGTAGAGACTAATTATGAATTGCTCAATATAAAGCACAAGGTTCTCTTTTTTTAATTGAGGGGGTAGAAATACAGCCTCTTAATTATAAGCTACGTCGTATTATTTTTGGGAGGGCCCTTTGGCTTGAATCCATTACTGATTATATGTCTTATATCACTGTGGGAACTGCATTATGAAAACAGTTTTAAAGTCACAGGTTGTGTATTTGGTGCCCTCTAGTGTATTGTTTTAAGTGACAAGCGTACTTGATCTTGGAACGGTTAACAAGAGGATAAAATGTAAATTTCAGTTCACCTTCCCAGTGTGATTGGTCTTGCTTCTTTTCATGACACCCAGAGAGAGAGAGTGTGAACTTAAACTAGTTCCTAAATCTCTAAGCTTTGGTTTCCTCATGCGTAAAATGAGGAGGATAAATATGTGAACTATATAGGGTTCCTCTTAGGACTAAATAAGCTAATTAATACATATAATGTGGATGCCCTGCACATAGTAGGAGCTCAATAATTGCTAACTCTTTTGTGCATATATATAGATACAGTAAATACTAACCATGGTTGAAGACAGTAACAATCTTGAGTGGCATACTCTGCTATTAGGGGAATGTGAAGAATGTTAAAGGGTAGCTGAAAAAAAATAAATAAAAACCTAGGTATGATACTAGTCTGGTTCCATTTTACTGAGTCAACTCATGCCAATTCTGAAGTCCAGTTCTGAAGCATGTTAAATTTCTTTGCATTCTTCATAGTGTCTAGAATCGCAGGTCCTTAAGAACTACTTGTCTTATTTTCTTCTTGGATGATGTCTTTATTACATTGTCAGTTAGATTTTTGTTTGAAAGCTGCTACCTGGGATCTCCCAGGACAGCTTTAACCACCTCTTGGTGTCTCAGCTAGGAATGCTTGCCTCAGCTCTGCCTTGAAGTTCACCACAGTTGGTTGCTGCTGCTAAGATCACTTGGGTACAGCTGATACTTTGTTGCTCAGGAAGGCTGTCCTACAATTGACTTCAACTTTCACCTCTGGTACCTGCTGTTCTGTAATCCATCTCAAGTTTAAGGGGTCCCTGGACCGCTGTATTGTGCTGCTGGTCACTCCTCAAACCACCCCAGGTATCTCCAGCAGCTGCTCCACTCTGCCCTACTTAATTTTAATGTTCAAGGTAAATCTCAGAAAATATAGAAGAAACAAAATTCTAGAAAGGGAAAATAATCTAAAATGTTGAAGACTTGTATTCAAAGTTACGTTTTTTAAGCCCAAGGCTCCACATTCTTTTTTCTGAATTAGTGTAGTTGCCCCACAGGTGTGGATAGTATTTGTCTTACCAGTGGACAGTGTGAAAGCAGTGTGATTGGCCCTGTGGATTTACAAATTAATGAGATCAGTAAATTCCAGAGTTCTCATCCATTCTCACCTAACTCTAGCATTGTTTAGGCTATACAGGTAAAATCTGATATATTTTAAAGAGATATCTTCTCATCTAGATATTCTAGGAGAACATCCTGCACTGACAGACATGGACTTTGATGCTTAACATCGCCAGCTCCTGGGCTTCCCAAGAACCCAATTACTTGAAGAAAGCATTGGGTACTTCTGACCCCTGAGTCTCTCTGGAGTCTTTGGTTGGTCTTGTATATAAAAATTTCCCCGTGGTTATTTTTCCTGTGTGTCATATGTTAAAGATTTCAATATATCTCTTTCCCTTTCACTTCCTTAGTGCTAAACCAGATTAATTTTCTCATAAACAGCTACCATATAACCATTTATTGAGATTTTATATGCTTGGACACTATGCTAAGTATTTTACAAACATTATTTCTAACTCTCACAGTAAGATAGAGGATATTATCCCCTTTTTCCAGAGGAGAAAATTGCACTAGGTAATCAAGTATCAGAACTAGACTTGCAACCTGAGGCATCCTCTAGAGTCCATGGCCTCAACAGCATCAGAAACACTTGCCAAAGAGAATTTTGAGTTATGCAGTTTCAGAAATGCAAGGAGAATCTTGCTATTCCCTTCAGGAGCTAAGCCAGCAGTTCTGAGGTTTCCTCCTTTGCAAGAAAGTCCACCTATCTACCCCTCTCACATTATTTTGGCACCTTGCAGTTATCAAAGGCTGGCCTGTAGGACATCTCATTTTCTCTCCCAGAAATATTTTTGCACTCATTATCCACTGAACCTCCCATCTGGGGCAGCAAGTTTTTTTCTGGCAGAAGATTGCAGCTGTTATTTACTCCTTAGGGGATGCACTGCAAAGCCCAAGCCTTACAGCTGGGAACACTGAGATCTGTCTGTGCAAGCATGTAAAAGAAATCTTGAAGGTGAGGGTGTTCACATGCTGGCCATCCTGGTCACAGTGCACTCACTGGTCAGTGAGCTCTCCCACTGGAAGCTGTGCAACAGAAACAAAGGCACAGTCTTGGCCACTAGAACTACATTCAGCAGTTCTATCCACTCACCCTTCCAAGCACATGCTCATTCATTATGCCAACCATGGGATCTTTAAATGCTTTCCCCCTCTTTAAATCTCTCCCACCCCAAACTCAATTTCTTCACTAAAAGCTTCTTTCAGGTTTACACCTTAACCTCCTTGCAGGATCTCAGTGAATCCTACAACGTGTGGGTGGAAGATTATAAATCAGAGCTGAAGACACCTCCTCCAAGGGGAGGACCCACCCAGGAGACAGAAGGGTTACAACTTGGAAACAAACTAACCTCTTTCATCCCTCTTTAGAAAAACGGGATTTTTCTCATTTTCCTAAAGCCTGTTATTTCAGCAGAGCACTTGACCAGAAGCTGTGATTCCTGAAACTTTTAGAAAGAATAAGCACTAAACAGAGTTGCCCATATGTGTGTCTTTTATGTGTCAGCAAAGTTTGGGGACCTGGAGAAGTTCTGTTATTTCAGTGAGCCTCAGTTTCTCCCCTTTGCAAAATAGGTTTCACATTTGAAAAGCACCTTAATGCATAGAATCAACCATCATTTTCTTCATAATTGAGAGGTTCCACAAAATGACAGAAGGGTTCAATTTGAAAGATCTGACTATAAGAAAAATTAAACTTTATCAGTTCTCAATTGTCTGAATAAGTGGAGGTGATCAAGAGACAGAGAGCTCCAGTGGGACTTCAGTTTACTGTTCATTTACATTTGGCTTTATGAGGCATTTTTAGTAATTAACATTTTTATATGGGTGTGTCTGGCGTTCTGGGAATTTACAACTGCTTACAGCAAATAACAAAGCTACTCAAAGATGAAGATGCTGACTGGGCTGGAATGCTGTCCAGTGACTTCCAACCTCTGGACCAACTCTGCTTAGTGAGGGCTTGGGCCTCAGACAGAGGAAGGTTTAAATCCTGATGCTGTTGTGTGACTTCAGATTCCTCATTTGGAAAATGGAAGAAATAAAGTAGTATAAAGTACCTTGACTGTGATGTCAGAAAATTATGAGGGAATTCTCAGACATAACCATGAAATATATCCAGCATTCAAACAGATATTATTTTAATCTGGGAGGAGCATGTGTGTGTTACAAACTTCCATGAGCAGGTCAGAGCTGCTAATTACCTTGGGTTAGGTGGGCTTCACCAACCTCTCTTTAAATTCTGACACTCTGCTTATAGATTGTAAAGGGGCTTAGCGTGAACCAGGAAGGTCACAGACTAGAGTCTCTGGCAGGAATCTGGCCAATAAGCAACTCAATTCCGAAGGTAAACGCATTTTATGTTCCTAAGCATCATCCAAAAACTCCAGAATTTCTATTAAGAAATTGCTACTCCTTGGTTTATTCTTAGTTGTCTTAAGATGTCCTTTGTGTTAATACATGAATATTTATAATTCTTAATAACTTGTCTAAATTTGTACTAAGTGCCAGATATGACCTGCAATTAACCACATTGCCTGAGAGGTTAGATGGCCAAGAAGCCTCTTTTGGGCATCCCTCCTACACAAAACCCTTAGCACCAGATGCATAAATTTTTTTTTTAAGATTTTATTATCTTTAGATGGGAAGGGAAGGAGAGAGGGAGAGAAATATCAATGTATGGTTGCCTCTCATGAGTCCCCTGCTGGGAACTGGCCTGCAACCCAGGCATGTGCCCTGACTGGGAATCGAACCGCGATTGTCTGGTTTTGCAGGCCCGCGCTCAATCCACTGAGCTACGCCAGCCAGGGCCAAGATTCGTAAATTTTGAATTTGGTCTTGGGAAGGGGAGTATGGAGGGGTCAGTCAGTGTCAAACAGAAAGAGCTCACGTATAGCACTAGCTGGTGTTGCTCAGTGGGTTGAGCATGGGCCTGTGAACCAAAGGGTCACCAGTTCGATTCCCATTCAGGGCGTATGTCTGGTTTGCAGGCCAGGTCCTTAGTAGAGGCATGCAAGAGGCAACCACACATTGATGTTTCTCTCCCTCTCTTTCTCCTTCCCTTCCTCTCTCTCTAAATGTAAATAAAATCATAAAAAAAAGGAAAGAGCTCAAGTATAATCTGAAAAACACTACATTAATTTCTGCAGTTTCTTCATCATCCCTATTACATAACATGTCCTAATTAAAGACTCACTCTTGATCACTGAAGTAGAATTGGGTCCTTGTGCCCATAAAAGAAAGAAAGCTTGACTGACTAAATTATATCTTTTTTCCCAGAGAACACATTTATTTTCAAGGTCAGGAAGCTGGACTGCTGTTCTACTAAATGTTTAGATTTGGTATTACTCAGAACATGGCTTCAACAACTACAAAAAGATGCCAAAAATACAGTGGCAGTCTAGCAGTCTCAGGGGCCCAGTTTCTTATTCTTGTGCTGTTACCTTTAATATATAACTTCCATTTTATAGTCCAAGATAGTTGCTCCAGCTCCAACCCTCACACCTACAATTCCCGTAGAAAGGAAGAAAATGGAGACATTTTCTTCTAGGGCAACAATCCAGGTGTATACATCAATTCTACTCCCAAATAGGCTACATCTAGCTGTTAGGGAGGCCAGGAAACTGGATGAATGTGTGTCCAGCTAGAAATTCTATTATATAAGAAGATAGCCAACTGGAGGACGGCTAGAAGTTTTTGCCACAATTCTTTTCCTATTGTTTTCCACTCCAAACCTATTTATACTTCAAAGTGCTGACTTTGAAGCCCACTGAATTCCTCATGTACAGAAAATGTTTAAAACCAGAGGCAGATTTACCCCTCCATTATTTGGGTAGCAGAAAATACAAATCAGTGAGAAGTTAAGAATTTGTATCCTGAGACTCTATTCCCCAGTGATAATGATGTTAGGATTATATTTTTCCTTACAAACTCATTTAATAAAACTGTAGGCAGAACATAAAATTCTGAGGTGGTAATTTATATTACATGATGGTGGTGATGATATATTGTGTGGGGTGAGGTGGGAAGAGGATTTTAAAACTAACCTATCAAGTAGTTGAAAGAAAATAAAAATCGACAGATTTGGATTTGGGTTCCACTTTTTTTTTTTACAATGTTACATGTCAAATTTATGTTTACAATTGAAAATAAAAAAGAATATTAGTTTTGTTATTGTTGGCACTATTACAGATGTCCCACTCCACCCAGTACCACCTGCCTTCCCCACCTTAACTACATTGTTGTCTGTGTTCATGGACTATGCATATAAGCATGTATGTTCTTTGGCTAATCTCTTCTAGTCCCCGCACTGCCGTCCCCTCTGCGATCTGTCAGTCTGTTCCATGTATCTGTGTCTCTGGTTTTACTTTGTTTGTGAGTTTATTTTGTTCGCTGGATTCCACATATGAGTGAAGTCACATGGTTTTGTCAAAAGACTGGCTTATGTCGCTTAGCATGTTCCCCAAGTCCTAGTTCCACATCTTCATTGACCCCTGTGTGAGTACCTAGCATGTAACAGATTCTTAGTGTATCCATTTGTCTGCCATAAAATGGCAATTGATTGCATTTTATTTTCTCAATCCTCATGATATGACAGTTATGAAAATCAAGTATTGTTTCTTGTGTACCTTCAAGTGCTCTTGGATGCCTTCTATGTGGCAGGCATTAAGAACAACACAGACATGTTTCCTGTTTCCATGGAGTGGAATCTAATGGGTGATCCCTATCAAAACGTTTTGAGGAATATCAGCTAGGATACACATGTCAAGAGTTACTATCATAAAGTTCTTGGCCCTTTACACCTCTTTGCCAAGGCCAGAGTGGGAGAGGAGGTAGGAGATAATGTGGTCAGGTGGGAGGATGTGGTCTGGCCTGGTCAGGCTGCCCTTTTACTCCCCCCCACCCTCCTGCTCCCTTCCAAACTAAATCAGTCCTAATTCTACTACTACACTAATCATCATGTTCTGGCTTTATCTAGTCTCTTCTATTTGCCCCACCCTGTGACAGGGAAGTAAGAAAATCGAGATTTGCAGAAGTTGGTAAAGATGAATGTCAGAAGGTAGAGTTCCATTTCTAAATCCAAGAAAAACTTCCTGTTTTGTTAAGACTGTTCTTAGGAGCGGAAACTAGCTTACTCAAATGAAAACCACAGTGAATAATTTCACTGATTTGTACCCTACATTTAGCAAGCCTAAAATCCCAAGAGAAGGTTGGTGAATATGAAAAGAAACCATCAGGAGGGAACTGTCATGTATTGAACCCCAACTGCCCAGTGCTCTTCGTCACTCCCTCAATCACCACACCCTGAAGGAACAGTGGCAACTGATAGAGTTGCATAAGTTTGGTGGCACATGACACAGAGGCAACCAGGCAAAGCCTCAGTGGCTTGTGTATTCAAGGACTGTATAACTCAGAGTGCTCATCTTTTTTCTAGATGGCATTTCCTTTTTTATATTAAGAAAATCTAGAAAAGTAGTTGTATTAGCCTAGACTATTCTGTAGTAACCAATTAAAACTAGAATCTTGGCTTAACACAAAGTTTATTCTTTCTTCCATTATGTGACCACTGCAGGTTGTCACATAAAGCAGTTCTTCCTGCTCAAGAAAGAACCCTGGTTATTAGAGGCTCTCACGTCCTGACAACTTAGGCTTCCACCATCCTGGCAGTAAAGGAAAAGAACGAGTGGAGAATTCACACCTGCTTATCCACACATCAGCTTGGAAGTGACCATGTTCACTTCTGTTCAGTGGTTGGATAGAACAAGCTTCAGAGGGCCTGGGAGTAATGGAGAAGTATATAAACATTTGGTGAGCAATAAATGCCTCGGCTATAGCAGCGCTTTAATGCTAAGTGCATGATATGACAGGTAACAGCAGCTCAGAATCCCAGACCATGAAAAGATCATTTGAATTCAGATCTGAGATGTCCCATCTAAGGGTCTTTCTTACCGATTTCCTGAGTGTCTAATAGGCAGCAGCTCTCAGGTCAAAAATGACCCACCCCATTTAAGGTGGGTTCTGCATAAGGGTTTTCCCAACCTCATAATTTCCTTATTTACCTAACGAGGTAGTTCACAGAAACTGGCCTCTCAACATGGCCTCACAATATGCTGCTGGGGAACTGACATATCTTGGTGTTCCTTGGAAACAGATCAATCAGTCATTGGAATCAAAGCTCAGTTCTTAAAAATCACAGAATTTTAAGCTGTTCACATTGAACTCTATATAATGGCCACATAAAATTGGAGGATTGTTGACCAAAAGTGTTCAAAATATGATTCACGCCTCCTGTTGCAGATGACTCATGTCCAGTGCGTTTCTGCCAAGGGAGGATGCCCTTTATTCACCATCATTAGTAAATATACATGCAGCCCATGCAGGGAAGTTGGAGTTCTCTGGAATGAACTTGTAAACCCTTGCCAGGAGGCAAGAGAGGGTCGCTTTCAAAGAGACAGTTTTCCTGGACTTGATGCTCTCTGCCTTCCCCCTTGCTCCGCAACATTGTGCCATTGAAAAAGGTAAGAGAGAAGAAGCAAGAAAAATACAGCTCAGTTCAGGCAGACTGACTTCACAGGGTGGTTTCTCAGTCATTTTGTTTTACTTGGCCTGCTTTGGAGCTGTTTGGGGACATATGAGGTTCTCTAACCACAAGGCCCTTTCCAGACCTGATTTCCCCTTAGAATGACACATTATCCTCCCTCCAAGTATAGCAATTGTAAATTCCTGCCTGGGGAGCAGCAATTGCTTTGAATTACACACTATCTGAATAAACCAGTGTGAGATTAACAAAGCTTTATTGTTCTGCAATCCTTTACTGAAATTTACTATAGTAATTCCTACTGACACTGTATTTCTCTGCCTAGCATTTGACTATGCAAAGGAACACTTTTTCTATACTTTAATTGGTCATTTTTAGCTGTATGTTATAAAAACATACTATTTTACCAACACTGAATAGGAAAAAATACTATCAGGTTTTTTCAGTTCACTTTTTTTTTCAGTTTACTTTTTTTCCTCTTCCTTTCCTGCTTCTTTTCTTTTTTAAAGATTTTATTTATTTATTTATTTATTTATTTATTTATTTATTTGTGTATTTATAGAAAGAGGGGAAGAGAAGAAGAAAGAGAGTTAGATAAACATCAGTGTGTGGTTGCCTCTCATGTGGCCCCCACTGGGAACCTGGCCTGCAACCCAGGCATGTGCCCTGACTGGGAATCGAACCGCGATCATGTGGTTCGCAGGCCCGTGCTCAATCCACTAAGCTACACCAGCCAGGGCCTGCTTTTTGATATGTCTCCAGTAATTCCACATCTTAAAAATGTCTCAAATTGTGGTACCCAAAATATTACTTCATGACTGCTTCATACACATGCAAGTACACACAATTTAGGATTTTCTCCTTTATAATATTTTATATTCTTTTTGAAAAATGGACCTCAGGAGCACAGAATAAAATCAGTTATCATCCCTGGGTTGTGCCACAACTTTCATCATTGGTTTGGTAAAAGGTGAAAAAATATTTATATGACTTAAAGAGAAACCAGAGTATCATCATTGGTTTGGAAATGCTATTTTAAACATGTTTCGATGACAATGCAAGGAAACAATTTAAATTTACTTTATTCAGTTTTTAAAAATTTTTTCTCATTCATTTTTTAATCATTTGCAAGTAAAATTCAAATTCAAGAATAAATCTACCAATATTTATTTCCTAACCAAAATTATTTCTAATTGAATCAAGAGGGAATCTCTATTTTTTTAAGATTTCAGTTATTTATATTTAGAGGGGAAGGGAAGGACAGAGGCAGAGAAATATCAATGTATGGTTGCCTCTTGTGCATTCCCTGCTGGGAACTGGCCTGCAACCCAGGCATGTGCCCTGACTGGGAATCAAACCATGATCCTTTGGTTCGCAGGCCCACGCTCAATCCAAAGAGGGAATTTCTTTATAATGACAAAGTCTAAAGGTAGCACTATTAAAAACCTTGAGAGCAAGACAGTGTTTACCAATTGAATAGGCTTTGATAAAAGCTTCTGATAAGGACTTCCACCAAGATGAGGCAAAGGCGGAAACACTGTACCTCCTCTCACAGCCATGTTTAAAGTCAACAAAGTTTCAGTAACAAAAATGCAGCCAAAACACAGAAAATTGATCTATACGGAAGTCTGACAAAAACGAACCATTCAGCCAGACCGGTAAGAGGGGTGGAGCTAGCAGCTGAACTTTGGGGTCAGGCAGGAAAGATCTCCTGACCCAAGCACACAGGCAGCCATGGGCGGATTCCAGGTGTGGGGTAGCAACAGGTGGACCCAGTGAGGGCGTAAGGTGGCAGGCTGACCACGATCACACGTTGGCACGCAGATAAACCAGCAAAGGAGCAAGCAGTGATACAGACCACACAGGCCACAGCAGAGGGAACTGCCATTGCCCTTCCCTGACCCCGCCCCCAGCATCACAACCCAGCGACAGAGTTGCCCCACCCTAGTGAACACCTAGGGCTCCACTCCTCATACATAACAGGTGTGAACAGACCAAAATATGGCTCAAGAAGAACTCAAGGCCCCAGAGCCAATAACTCTAAGTGACCAAGAAATAGCCAACCTATCTGATGCACAGTTCAAAATACTGGTGATCAGGATGCTCACAGAACTGGTCGATTTTAGTCACAAATTAGAGAAACAAATGAAGTCTACACTAAGGGAAATGAAGGGAAATGCACAGGAAACCAATAGTGAGGGAAAGGAAACTGGGACTCAAATCAAGGGAGTGGACCAGAAGGAAGAAAAAAATGACCAAAGAGAAAAATATGAAGAAACAAGAATTTTTTAAAAAAATATGAGGAGAGGCTTAGGAACCTCCAGGACATCTTTAAACATTCCAACATCTGAATTATAGGGGTACCAGAAGGGGAAGAGGAAGAGCAACAAGTGGGAAACTTATCTGAACAAATAATAAAGGAGAACTTCCCCAATCTGGCAAAAGAAATAGACTTTCAGGAAGTACAGGAAGCTCAGAGAGTCCCAAAGAAGTTGGACCCAAGAAGGAACACACCAAAGCACATCATAATTACATTAGCCAAGATTGAAATGAAGGAGAGAATCCTAGAAGCATCAAGAGATAAGGGGACAATAACCTACAAAGGAGTTCCCCTAAGACTGTCAGCTGATTTCTCAAAAGAGACCTTACAGGCAAGAAGGAGCTGGAAAGAAGTATCCCAAGTCATGAAATCCAGAGACCTACATCCAAGATTGCTCTGTCCAGCAAAGCTTTCATTTAGAATGGAAGGACAGATAAAGTGCTTCTCAGATAAGATCAAATTCAAGGAGTTCATCATCACCAGGCCCTTATTATATGAAATGTTAAAGGGACTTATCTAAGAAAAAAGGAGTTAAAAACTATGAACAGTGAAAGGACAGCAAACTCACAGTTATTAACAACCACACCTAAAACAAAAGCAAACTAAGAGGACAGCTAGATCAGGAGCGGAACCATAGAAATAAAGAACACATGGAGGGTTAGCAACAGGGCAGTGGGAGGAGGAGAAAGGGGGGAGAAGGTACAGAAAATAGCATAGACAGTAGGTAGAAAATAGATGGGGGGAGGACAAGAATAGTGGGGGAAATATAGAATCTAAAGAACTTGAGACATGTGGTCATAAATTAAAGGGGGGTAATGGTGGGGGAGGGGGTGTGCAGGGTGGAGGGGAATGAAGGGGAGAATTAGAACAACTGTAATGGCATAATCAATAAAATATATTTTAAATAAATAAATAACAGCTTTTGACTCCGTGGGCCTGCACAGTGATTTTTCCTTTGTGCCACCTGCAGTGCAGCTGCCACCAGGATGTTGATTTTCATGAAGACCCTTATGCAGGGTTTTCGCAGGGAAGACCATCACTCTTGAGGCTGAACCTAGGATACAATAGAAAATGTGCAGACTAATATCCAGGACAAGGAAGGGATTTCTTCTGATCAACCAAGACTGATATTTGCTAGTAAGCAACTGGAGGATGGATATACTTTGTCTGACCAAAACATTCAAAAGGAGTTTACTGGTCATCTTGTATTAGTCTTCATGGTGGTGCCAAGAAAAGGAGAAAACCTCCCTGTAATGGGGAATGAACACACTATAACTACTCATATAAATCTTAGTAAATGTTAAATCCAGCTTGTTATTCTAACCTGATCTTTTTTCTCTCAAAACTAAAACTTGCGTGTTAAAAGTTTTTTTAGTATACTTTACTAGAATCAGCAGTTTCAATTCCTGTGCGAACCTAAGGAACAGCCTGACCTCAAGGCCCCCAGTCACAGGAATTCAACCACATAGCCAACTCAAGGATACTGACCATGAAAATCCATTTTGGGACCAGCAAAGACACTGCCAGTGTTTCCACAGCCCCTTACCCAATCTCTTTGTTCTGCTTTCCCTCTCCCTCCTTATAAAAACCACTACCTGCACTGAGATGTTAAGATGGCCTTTGAGACAAGAGTCCTTCACCCCATCTTCTCAGGTGACTGGCACTCGAGTAAACCTCTTTTCTTATCACCATCTCCTGTCTCACAAGTTTGGCTTTTGTGTGGCAGGCAACTGAACCTGGGTTCAGTTACTCTACACCACTCCCAAGAAGAATAAACTTAAGAGAAAAAGGGTTAAGTTGGCTGTCCTAAAATACTGCAAAGGGGATGAGAATGGCAGTCAGTTTCCCTTGTTGGGAATGCCCTTCAGATGAATCTGGTGCTGGAGTTTTTATGGACAGCCACTTTGACAGAAATTATTACATTACCGTGGCAAATGTCTGATCTATGGCTTTATCAAACCGGAAGACCAGTAATTGTATGTGGGATAATAAAAGACATGAACCAGCAGGGATTGAGTCTGAGGGAGAGGAAGGCCTCCTGGAGTCCTAGGCAGGTCCGCTTAAAGGGCCCACACACAGACTTATTCAAACTCCCTCTGAGCACCAGCACCGGGGCAGCAGATTGAAAGGTACACAGAAAGGAACTGAATTGTCTGGCATCAGGGTGAATTCTGGAAGTGGGGGACAGCTTTCTCCCAGATAGCAGTGCTGACAGAGGCCATTGTTCCTTTAATGAGCCCTTCCCCATGAAAGACAGCAGGTGGGTACTATATCTGAGACTCCATTGACTTGGCTCTCGCTGTTTGCCCTACCCTGGTGATTCACTGAGGCCCTGCCCCAACCAATTTCAGGCCCAGCCAAACTGTTTCCAGTGGCCTTTCCATATGAATAGCTTGTCTTGCCCCATGCTTCAGATATTCCTAGAATCTCTCAAACAAGCAACATCTTGCCCCAGCATGCCCCATACCTCTCGTTAAGTTGCCTTAGGCCCAGCAATAGTAGCAGCTGACCTTGGTTCACAGCTTGGCCTTGCCTGGGCACCTCAAAGCCTAGCAAAAGTAGCAGTCATCTGCAGATCACTTTGTAGCTCCTGCCAGGTGGCCCTGGGCAGAATCCAAGTGGCAGCTGACCTTGGCTTATACCTCCCAGAAGGCCCCAGTGAGAGTACACTTAGTGAACAGCTTCACATCATGTTGAAGCATCACCACCCAACCATGTTCCCAAGTGATACACTCAAGGGGTGGACTAGTGGGTACCAGAGCCCCACTGAAGTAAGTCCTGCCCTATGGTGTGGGCCCCTGCACAGCTGATTCTCCACAGTGGCTGCAGCCCATCCTTGCAGAAGACTGGCCTGGGGGATAAATCGCTCCCATTGATGTGCCAAAAGCAATAAAAATTCAACTACAAAACAAGGTTGTACACAGTATGTACAAGGGTGGAGGGAGTGCATCATGAGTGCCTGGATTGGGTGATCAGAGATGCTGTGCCACTGAACCCTACAGAACACCTACTTCGTTAGGCCACTCTACCAAGCCCATGAGATATAACAGTTCTTCCTGACACATACAAACAAACACAGGGAGATTATCAAAATGAGGAGTCAAAGAAACGTGAAAGGACACATCAAAACTTCAGAAAAAGAACTAAACAAAATGGAGACACATAATCTACTAGATTCAGAGTTCAAAACACTATTATGGCCCAGGCTTGTGTGGCTCGGTGGACTGAGGGCCAGCCTGAGGGCCAACCAGTGACCAGAGGGTCACTGGTTCCATTTCTAGTCAGGGCACATGCCTGGATTGTGGGCCAGGTCCTCAGCTGGGGGAGTGCAAGAGGCAACTACACATTGATGTTTCTCTCTTTTCTCTGTTCTCTAAAAATAAATAAGTAAAATATTTTTAAATTAAAAAAGCACTGTTTATAAAGATGCTCAATGAATTTAGTGAGTAAGGGTGCTCAATGAATTTAGTGAGAACATAACATAACATACAATCTCAACAACATATAAAAGAATATGTCAAAAATGAAGAATACACTGAAATGAAGAATAATTTGTAGGGAATCAAGAGTAGAATAGATGAAGCCAAGAATCAAATCAGCATCCCTGGCTGGTGTGGCTCAGTGGACTGAGTGCCAGCCTATAAATCAAAAGGTTGCTGGTTGGATTCCCAGTCAGGGCCCATGCCTGGTTTACAGGCCAGGTCTCCAGAACCTGTGGTTGCTCAAGAGGCAACCACACACTGAAGTTTCTCTCCCTCTCTTTCTCCTTCCCTTCCCCTGTGTCTAAAGTAAATAAATAAAATCTTTAAAAAAATCAGATCAGCAGTTTGGAACATAAGAAAGCAGGAAACACCCAAAAGAACAGTAAAAAGAACAGAATCCCCCCCAAATGAAGATAATGTAAGGAGAAAGGAGCCTCTGGGACAATTTCAAGCATACCAACATTCACACCATGGGGGTGCCAGAAGAGGGAAAGAGACAGCAAGAAATTGAAAACCTATTTGAAAAAATAATGGGAGAAACTTCCCTCACCTGGTGAAGTAAATAGACATACAAGTCCAGGAAGTGTAGAAAGATCCAGATAAGATGAACCCAAAGAGGTCCACATCAAGACACATCAAAATTAAATGCAAAAGGTTAAAGACAAAGAGAGAATCTTTTTTTAACAATACATTTTATTGATTATGCCATTACAGTTGTCCCATTTCCCCCCTTCATTCCCTTCCACCCTGCACACCCCCTCCTACCCACACTCCCCCTTAAGTTTATGTCCATCTGTCATAAGTTCTTTAGCTTCTACATTTTCCACAATACTCTTGCCCTCCCCCTATTTTCTCCCCACCATCTGTGCGACTTATTCTCTGTACCTTCTCCCCACTTCTCCTCTTCCCACTCCCTTGTTGCTAAACTTCCGCGTGATCTCCATTTCTGCTCCTGTTTTAGGTGTCTGCTTAGTTTGCTTTTGTTTTAGGTGTGGTTGTTAATAACTGTGAGTTTGCTGTCCTTTCACTGTTCATAGTTTTTAACTCCTTTTTTCTTAGATAAGTCCCTTTAACATTTCATATAATAAGGGCTTGGTGATGATGAACTCCTCGAACTTGACCTTATCTGAGAAGCGCTTTATCTGCCCTTCCATTCTAAATGAAAGTTTTGCTGGACAGAGCAATCTTGGATGTAGATCTCTGGATTTCATGACTTGGGATACTTCTTTCCAGCCCCTTCTTGCCTGTAAGGTCTCTTTTGAGAAATCAGCTGACAGTCTGAGGGGAACTCCTTTGTAGGTTATTGTCCCCTTATCTCTTGATGCTTCTAGGATTCTCTCCTTCATTTCAATCTTGGCTAATGTAATTATGATGTGCCTTGGTATATTCTTTGGGTCCAACTTCTTTGGGACTCTCTGAGCTTCCTGTACTTCCTGAAAGTCTATTTCTTTTGCCAGATTGGGGAAGTTCTCCTTTATTATTTGTTCAGATAAGTTTTCCACTTGTTGCTCTTCCTCTTCCCCTTCTGGTACCCCTATAATTCAGATGTTGGAATGTTTAAAGATGTCCTGGAGGTTCCTAAGCTTGTCCTCATTTTTTTTTTTTGAATTCTTGTTTCTTCATTCTTTTCTATTTGGTTGTTTCTTTCTTCCTTCTGGTCCACTCCATTGATTTGAGTCCCAGTTTCCTTCCCATCACTATTAGTTCCCTGTGCATCTTCCTTCATTTCATTTAGTGTAGCCTTCATTTGTTCCTCTAATTTGTGACGAAAATCAACCAGTTCTGTGAGTATCGTGATCACCAGTGTCTGAACTGTGCATCTGATAGGTTGGCTATCACTTGTTTGCTGAGATGTATTGGCTCTGGGGTTTTGATCTGTTCTTCAGTTTGTGCCATAAGTTTTTGGTTTGGTCGCTCATGTTACATATGAGGGGTGGAGCCTTAGGTGTTCACCAGGGTGGGACAACTCAGTTGCTGGGTTGTGATGCTGTATGTGTGTGTGGGCGGGTTCAGAGAGGGAACAATGGTGCTCTGCTCATATTTCAGTCCCTTCCCCTGCTTCCCACAAGGAAATTGTGCCCTCTGGTGCTGGTTCCCGGGTGGGTGGGCTTGTGTACATTCTAGGACCTGTGGGTCTCTACAACAAACTCTCCTGTGAGGCTAGGAGTGTCTCTTGGCACCTCAACCCCCACAAGTGTTTTCAATTGGTGCTTTTAAGCTTTATTTCCAGGCACTGAGGCCCTGGGTTGCGTGGTCTGTCTTGCTGCTTGTTTTTGCCTGGTTGTTTTTGTCTGCATACGAATGTGTAACCACAGTCAGCCGCAGCCTTGTGCACCTCACTGAGTCTGCTTGTTTCCTTCCCACGCCTGGGGTCTGCTAGCCCTGGGCCACCTGTGCACCCAGGTCTTCCAGCCTCCATAGTTTCCTGCCTCGACCCCTTTCTGCTGGCCACTGACTCTGCCCCTCTTATTGGTCTGGATGAATGATTGTCGGACTTCTGTACAGTTCAGTTTTCTGTCTGTTCTGGTTGTGTTTTTGTTTCTAAATCTTTGTTGACCTTAGTTTTGGTTGTGTGAGGAGGCACAGTGTGCCTACCTACTCCTCTATCTTTGTTGGAAGTCCGAAGAGAGAATCTTAAAGGCAGCAAGAGAAAAGCAGTTAGTTACCTACAAGAGAGGTCCCATAAGACTGTCAGCTGATTTCTCAAAAGAAACTTTGCAGGCTAGAAGGGTTTGGCAAGAAATATTCAAAGTCAAGAAAAGCAAGGACCTCCAACTAAGATTGTTGTACCCAGCAAAGGTATCACTTAGAATTGAAGGACAGATAAAGGACTTCTCAGACAAAAAAAAAAGCTACAGAAGTTCATCACCACCAAACCAGTGTTATGTGGAATGTTAAAGGGTCTTCTTTAAGAAGGGAAAAAATGATTAAAAAATGAATAAAATGGCAATAAATACATATCTATCAACAATTGAATCTAAAAAAATGAACAAGCAGAACAGGAAAGACTCAGATACAGAGAACATTTTGATAGTTGCCAGGTGAGATAGGGGTTTGGGGAATGGGTGCTAAAGGTAAATGGATTAAGAAATACAAATTGGTTGCTTAGAATATTCATGGGGATGCAGAGTACAGCATGGGGAATATAGTCATTAATATTCTAATAACTATATATAGTATCAGATGGGTACAAGGTTAACAGGATGATCACTTATTAAGTTATGTAATGTGTAATCACTGGGGTGTACACCTGAAACTAATATAAGGTATGTCAACTCTAATTGAAAAAAATAATAATTTTAAATAGAAAAAATAACAATAAAATTGAAAAACATTGCTCTGACTGTTGTTGCTCAGTGGTTGAATGCCAGCCTGTGAATCAAAGAATAGCTGGTTTGATTCTCAATCTAGGTCATATGCCTGGGTTGTGGCCCAGGTCCCCAGTGGGGTGTGTGTGAGAGGCAACCACACATTGATGTTTCTCTTCCTTTCTTTCTCCTTCCCTTCTCCTCTCTAAAAAATAAATAAATAAAATCTAAAACCAATTTTAAAACTATAAAATATTTTAAAATAAAGTAAATTAAAATCTGTGGGTGGGTAAAAATACTAAGAAATTTAGAAAAATTGCCATTTGTCCCAGATATTGAGCCCCACCCCCCCCCACCCGCCCCATATGAGTAGTACATGACTACAAACAAATGAGTGGGGAAAAAGTGACAGGAAATTTGAAATATAAACTTCCAGACTTCTGGTAATACAGCTCATAACTGGGTCCAGAGTGTATTCAGCGTTCCTTCTAAATTAAAAAGAAAAAATTTCCAACTTGAGCCTAAAATATTTCATATTTGGTAAACTATTTGGGGAAATTCCACTAAGTTTGTAGGCCAAGTAGTTTTATTTATTCTTACACTCCAACTTTTTCATTTTATTTTGCTTCAGCAGTTGTTTAAAAATTGGGTAGAGAGGTGGGATAGGCCTAGAAACTCTCTTTTCCAAGCATAATCTACATGTACATCCCAGGCAGATAAGAAATATCTTTTTCTGCCAAGTTCAAGCCCTTCTCATTGTTGAGAAATGTTTTCCTTACTCCTATCTCCCTCAGATTGGTGTGTAGTGACGCCTCACCTTCCTGGACACCAAATGATTACATTGCTAGGAATTCTGCTCTGAGTTCTGGAGTCACTGGTAGCCATGATTAATTAGTCCCACAAGGTCTTCCACATTACAGTTTTTCCTCCCCTTCTTTACTCTATTTGATATCCATCCTGCAGTGACCTAGATTCATTACCCTGCCCTTGTGCCTCAGCTTCCCTTATTAGGACTGAAAAGCTGCCTTGTAGTTAGCTGAGATTCATTTACCCTGTCTTGCTCCTTGCCAGCTATGTGCCTTCCTATCCACCCCTTCTCTGCACTCCCTGGCTGGGATTCTGCTGGGAATAAGGCAGTTTAAGAGTAATGACTCCTTCATGACTTTAGACACTAGCTAGACACAGTCATTCCCCCAACTTACTTCACTCCCAGAAGATCTAATAGCCAAAATCTTAGCTTGCCTTATCTACTGAGCCCACCTGATTACCTTTTCCAGAGCCAGCCTGGCTGGCCAAGTTAGTCCCCCTGTTACCCTCTTTCCACTAGCTGAAATGTTGATGATGGTAACAGTAAGTTAAGAAGTTAGTCTATCTTAGACTCCAGTGAGGTGTCCTACAATTCAACTCAATTTTGACACTATTTACAAGAGATAGCATCATATCACACAGGTTAAGGGCTCAGTCCTACAAGCATGCCCACCCCTGCCCCCTCAACTTCAGGTGCCATCTCTACAGGTTGTTACCTGTGATTTTGACCAGCTGGCAATAGATTAGAGGTTTCAACAACCATTTTCCTTGGGTTTCATTAATTTGCTAGAGCAGGTCACAGAACTCAGAAAAACATTTTACCTACCAGATTATGTAACTCAGGAACAGCCAGATGAAAGAGTTGCACAGGGCAAGGTGTGGGTGTAAAGGCTGTGATGCTTCTGTACTGTCTCTGAGGATGCCATGCTCTTCCCATCTCTACATGTTCTTCAGTCTGGAAGCACTCCAAACCCTGTCCCTTTGATGGAGGCTTCAATATTTAAGCATGATTGATTCAATCTTTGGCCATTGGTGACTGTACTTAATCTCCAGCACCTTTTCCCTCCCCTTAGGTCAGCGGGTTTGGACTGAAATTCCAACCCCCTAATCACTTGGTTGGTTCCCCTGGCAACCAGTCCGGTTGATTATTAACATAACAAAAGACACCTTTATCACTCTCATCACTTAGGAAATTCCAAGAGTTTTTGAGCCCTGTGTCAGGACGAGGGACAAAGATCAAATACATGTTTCTTATTATAAATCACAATATCACACCAGGTAAATACTCTTAACCACAGGCTTGGGTTAAGAGTAAAATTCACTTAGCCTCTACATCATTCCATTCAAGGTATGGTTGTTGCGTGGAGCGCTGTCTGACTTTGCAGAATCTCAGGTATGCTGTCACCCAATAGGCCTTGGACACCATCCTTTGAAAACTGTGTCTCCTATTTATGCGTCCGCTAATTCAGCTGGTTTCACTGTCAGTAGACATGGCTTGTTGGCAGTGACCAAACTTGTCACCAGAGTGCAGTCTTCCATCAGCTGAGGCCTGTGCAGGTTTCCCTGGGATCTAGGAAGTCCCACATCTTAGGGTTCTGAGCCAAGTCTTTGTAGCTGAATGTCAGAGAATTGAACTAACTTGTCCCATGTCACAAAGCTAGTTAACGGCAGATTGAGGACTGAGGTTTCACAGCTCCCAGGCCACAGTGAATAGGCTAGAAATAGGAAAGTCCACATTTTGCAGCAGGGTTTTTGATGACAAGCCATGTTGTTTGAAGCTGTAACTTTTGCCTCTGTGTTTTAATTTAATCTCTGAGAAGGAGCAGCAGCCAAGAGGACTAATAAAGGGATGACAAGTGTTGCTTACATAGAGCATATTGTTTAAGAGGAATTGCTGCTACCACCTATCTGTGGCAAGGACCAGGATTTTGTGAGTCCATTACCACTCTAGAAAGATGTTTATAGATGTAGTCCCATATCATAATCTAATTTATACCACAGGGCAAGTGCAAGTTCATGTTAAGAATAGTAATTTTAACTGAGCATTTACTATACACCAAAGCCTGCTCTAAGTAAGCACTTCATGTGTATTAACTTAATCCACACAACAACTGTATGAAGCAGGTGCTTTACCATTCTCCTTTCATACAGAGGAAACTGAATTATAGAGAGGTCGAGTACTGTGTCTCAGATACCAGGGCTAAGAAGAGGCAGAACCAAGATCGGGATAAGGCCATCTACTTCTAGCATCCAAACTCCTAACCCCTTGTACCAGCCTGGCTTTCATGGGAAATGGAGAATGAACATTTTTGAGTACACTTAGAAAGACACAAGGATCTGAAATATTTTGTTCAGTAAGAAGAGCACAGATTGTATAGCAGAGATATCCATATTCCTGGGTTCAAGGGTTACCTATCACCTCCCCACCCCCCCCACAACCTGCAATTAACTTTTCAAAGCTTTTCACTTTGCTCTAGGAGAATGTTATCCTACCCCACGTGGTTACTGGCCTACTCTCAGAGTGCTTGAGAGTCACTTCAGTCTCTGAGTTTAAAGTTCAAAGTAAATAAAGGTGCATGGAAGCATACGAAAGAACCAAAAAAAAAAACCAAACAACAACAAAAAAACTACCAGTAAAATGAAAGTTTGGCAACTTCCAAATCTTGTTGTATAACTCCTCGCTTGGGAAGAAATGCTCAAAAGTCAACAAAAGGAGAAAAAAACAGGATGTTAAAAAGTACTTTTATTATGTTTTTAGGTGTATACTGCCAAGATAAGACTATTTCTGCCAAAAACAACATGCCTCATCCATATAACCCATGATCTTGGGTTTGCTGGAAATTTTGTGGGATTTTTTGGGGGTGAAACTATAATTCCTACCAACTTCATTTACAAAAAGAATGTCCCAGAAATGGACACACACAGAGCAAGAGAGCCTCCTGGGTGGAAATAATGGCCCTGCAGCCCCTACAGAGGTGATGTGCCTTGTGAAGCTTTGGCCTAGAGACTAGCACCTACTCTGTATTTCTTCAGTGTACCTGCGGTCTTGTGAGTCTTCTTCTGAAGGCCTCTGTCCTATGGGCTGGGGGTGCAAAATGACACAAGATCATGAAGATGTGGAAGGACTTACCCCCTTCTCTACTCTAAGATGTATTTGGTAAGGGCAGATGGAAGATTCAAGAGGAAAAGGGAAAATTATTTTGCACCATCCAGTAGAAAGGGTTTTCAAGTACTTAAACACCACTCTTTCAAACATTGAGAGCATTACAAAGGGGTTACATTATTGTTACTGAGTGGTGGGATTTTTTTGATGTTTTGAAACATTGATTTTTTTGTGTCTCTTAGAATTTTTTCTCCTTTGCTGCATCTCCCCATCTGCAGAGATAAGCCATTATTTGCTCATACCTGAGGGATGGCACTCAAGAGCAGAAAGCACAGAATTTAGAAATACTAAAAATTTTACCAGTGGTTCTCAAAGTGCAGCCCTCACATCAGCAGCATCAGCATCACCTGCACCCCAGACTTACTGCATCAGCAATTCTAAGGATGAGGCCCAGCAGTGTGTCTTAACAGCCCTCCAGGAGATTCAGGTGCAGGCAACATTTGAAAACCATTGGTCTAGTGGACTGGAAAAGACAGATAGGCAACAGATTTCAGAGGAAACCTCAGGAGTAAAAGCAAAGGTTGCCAAGATTGAGAAAGTATTCCTCTGGCTGAGGGATGATGGAAGTAGAACAGAGGGAGTTGGTGGGGTCAAGAGAAGAAAATGGGGTTTGAGTGCCAACCTGCATCTAAGTAATCCATATAGTTTGCCTGTGCTGGAGGGCTATGCTAGTTTCTTCCTAGCAGGTGTCTCATGAGGACTTGACAGCAACCAGACACTCTTTACTTCCTGGCACACAAGAGAAATTGTTGAGTCTCTGTTTTCTCTATTCTATAAGGACAGTCCCTCCTTGCAACATCCTGAAATGCTCATCAGCCTTTGAGAACGAAGATGGGACCCTGGGAGATGGCATGGTGGGTAGGAAAGGGAGAGTAAGCCTTGTACTTGATCTTGGGTGGGGTTAAACAGGCCCAGAACAAGATCACCCTAAGACAGGAAAAGGATAACACCTTAGTTATAAACTTGTGTTGGAAACTGATTGGCACTGAATATGAGGGGGATGCCAAAAAACCCAGGAATTGTCTTCTGGAGGGGGAGGTCCCCTTCTAGTACAGGCTTCCTCTGCTGTGTAAGTGTTCTAGGAACCCATCCGTATCAGTATACCAACTGGCATTGTTGTGAGAGGCTGCATTCAGCTTCAGTAAATTTTTTTGAAGACTCTTACAGTCTTCAAAAGATTGCCCGTTTTTTGATGGGTGCTTTGTAAGCACACCTGTTCACAGTGCACTGAGTGTTTGGCAGTTTTTGACCAAAAATGACATGACCTACATTCCCTGCCCTCCCTATTCACCTGATCTTGCCCCAAGCAACATTATTTTTTTTTCCCCATGGATGAAAAAGTCCTCAAAGGGAAATGTTTGGCTGATGTGGAAGAGGTGAAACAAAAAAGGGCAGAAGCACCAAAAGGCATCAAAATCGATGAGTTCAAAAACTGTTTTGAGACTTGCGCCAAGATGGAGGCGTCGGTGGAAACACTGTGCCTTCTCCCACAACCAAGTCTGAATACAACAAAGGTTTGGAGAAACAAAGACACAGCCAAAGGACTGAAAATTGAATTATACGGAAGTCCGACTACATCTAACCGTTCAACGGGACGGTAAGAGGGGCGGAGCCAGCAGCGAGCAGGGTCGGGCAGGCCAGGTCCCCCGACCTAGGTGCGCAGGCAGCCCGGAACCAGTCGGGGTGTGGGGCAGACTGACTGCGGTCACACATTCGCATACAGTGAGACGGACCACGCAGGCCCCAGGGGGCGAGGGCTGACGGCGGTGGCACACTCTCGTGCAGTGGGACGAAATGCGTGGGCCCGGTGACGGCAGCAGCTGCGGCACCGGTGAGGGCCTAGCCGGCAGGCGGGCCTCCTCGGCATGCGGCAGACGGGACGCCATAGTCCCTCTTTGACCCCGCCCCCACATACAGCGTCACAACCCAGCGACTTAGTTGCCCTGTTCTAGTGAACACTTTAGGGCTCTGATCCTGCTATGGAACAGGCACGAACAACCCGAAAGATGGCACAAGAAGAACTCAAAGTCCAAGAGCCAATAACTCTCAGCGACCGAGAAATTGCCAGCCTCTCAGAAGCACAATTCAAGACACTGTTTATCAGGATGCTCACAGAACTGGTTGATTATAGCCACAAATTAGAGGAACATAGGAAGGCTAAACTAATTGAAATGAAGGGAGATGTCCAGGAAACCAATAGCGACGGAAAGGAAACTGGGACTCAAATCAATGGAATGGACCAGAAGGAAGAACTAAACATCCGACCAGAAAGGAATGAAGAAATGAGAATTCAAAAAAATGAGGAGAGGCTTAGGAACCTCCAGGACATCTTTAAATGTTCCAACATCCGGATTATAGGGCTACCAGAAGGGGGAAAGAAACAGCCACGAGTGGAACACTTATTTGAACAAATAATAAAGGAGAACTTCCCCAATCTGGCAAAGGAAATAGACTTCCAGGAAATCCAGGAAGCTCAGAGAGTGCCAAAGAAGTTGGACCCAAGAAGGAACACACCAAGGCACATCATAATTACATTAGCCAAGACTAAAATGAAGGAGAGAATCCTAGAAGCAGCAAGGGATAAGGGGACAGTCACCTACAAAGGAGTACCCATCAGACTGTCAGCGGATTTCTCAAAAGAGACCTTACAGGCAAGAAGGGGCTGGAAAGAAGTATTCCAAGTCATGAAATCCAAAGACCTACAGCGAAGATTGCTTTATCCAGCAAAGCTTTCATTTAGAATGGAAGGACAGATAAAGTGCTTCTCAGATAGGGCAAGTTCAAGGAGTTCATCATCACCAAGCCCTTATTATATGAAATGTTAAAGGGACTTATCTAAGAAAAAGAAGATGAAAAATATTAACAGTGAAAGGACAGCAAACTCACAGTTATTAACAACCACACCTAAAACAAAAGCAAACCAAGAGGACAGCTAGATCAGGAGTGGAACCATAGAAATGAAGAACACATGGAGGGTTAGCAACAGGGGAGTGGGAGGAGGAGAAGGGGGGAGAAGGTACAGAAAATAGCATAGACGGTAGGTAGAAAATAGATAGGGGGGAGGGCAAGAATAGTGGGGGAAATATAGAATCTAAAGAACTTGAGACACGTGGTTATAAACTAAGGGGGGAGAATGGTGGGGGAGGGAGTGTGCGGGGGGAGGGGAATGAAAGGGGGGGGAATAGAACAACTGTAATGGTATAATCAATAAAATATTTTTAAAAAATTGTTTTGAGCAGTGGAAAAACCATCTCAATAGGTATATTGCATCAAATGGAAAGTATATTCAAAGTGGCTGAAGTTTAAACATGTAAGAATAAACACAATTTTTTACACATAAATTCCAGGGTTTTTTGGGTCCCCCCTCATATCCATTCCTACATGTTCCTGGGTGCCTTTCTGTGCTTCAGAGGCTGAAAAGCTTCAGACTATGTCTCCCAGACTCCCCTGTAGTTGTGGAAGTGCAATAACTGTGTGAGTTTCAGAAGGTGGAAGTAAGGTGGAGGCCATGGGTCATCTTTTTTTGGCTACTTGGTCAAATTCCAAATTAGCAGCGGTTCCTGAGCCAAACTTCCATATTTCTTGGGTACAGCAACTGCAGTGTGTTCATGAGCCCTGTGAACCCCACACCCTCCTAATTTGGGCAGAAGTAGTAACTTCTCCGTAGGGGAAGGCAGGGGTCTGTGGTTTTTAGATAGTCATTCCAGAAGGCACCAGTCTAGATGCCTGTTCCTCAGTACTTCCAACTATTTCATAAACACTGACTCCAATGTATTAATTTCTTTTGGGCTTAAAACCTAGTATGGTTCATATTTCTTATACTAAGGACATACCATTTAAAAATGTCTGCCTTTAAATTTAATTGGAGAGTCCGGATAGTTGTACAGAAATGCTTATGATTCCAGAAAACCGTGCCATGTGCCAAAGGTACAGGGTGGACAATGCATGTTGCAGAGGCTCAGAGGTGAGAGAACTCACCATACAGCTTTGGTCAGGCTCTGGGGCAAGATGGGACTTGAAGAAAATGTCTTCAAAGACCGAGCAATATGCTTTCTGGCTTATTTCCATATTTCAGGTGACCTTGGCCTTAGCCTTGCCCCCTGCTTCCTCATTTCCTTCTTCATACCTTGTCTTGTGTAACTCTTAACACAGGGAGCTCCTGTCCTTTTATCCTAAATGTCAAGCCCTTTTTCTCCTTTCATCTTTTTACCAGTGTGACTATTGTTTCAGAGAATGCCTGTGTCTGCATGTTTCAAAGAATTTTATAGTTTGCAGTAAGTGTGACCATGTGGATACTATTTACTAATTTATTTCAGGATGTGAGACTCTGTTGACTGCCAAGTATTATTCCATGTCTATGAGGGCTCTCAAGAACTGTTATTTGTTATTTTTTATGGGAATTTCAAGGACATGGGAACTTCATGGGAACTTCCATGCTGCTTAAGAAGCTGAATGTGGGGCTGTCTGTTGCTGCCCGACCTAATGAGTATTTGATTCGCTTTGTCCGCAAAGAACAGAAATTTGAAATAACCCCTCCCAAGCCTGGAGAGCCCACCAGGGCCTGACCTTCTCTGCATAAAGCACTTTCTACATGAAGACTCTAACTAGGCTGGCATGAATTGCTTAAGTAATTTAGTGAACCCACGCCTCTCCAAGTTACACCAGCCCTAACACCTCCGAATTCCTCTTTGTAAGTTGAAGGCCTCATTTTCTCCCGTGACTCTCCACCAACTGTGCTCACTAAGTTGCTGCACCAAGGCCTCAGCTCCTGGCCCTCTTTTGCCGTCATCTAGTCTCCTTTTGGTGAGACTGGAGCTGTACTTCCTTACGTCTGCTGCAAGTGTCATCCTTGAAGAGGGAGAAGTGGAAGTGTGGGCCTGTATTAGTCAGGGTACTCCAGGAAAACAGAACTAATAAAATGTATATATGTAGTAAAAGAGGTTTATTTTAAGGAATTGGCTCATGCCATTTTGGAGACTTGGCAGGTCCAAAATCTGATGGGAGAGGCTGGCAGACTGGAGAATCAGGAAAGAGTTGCAGTCTGGGTCCACAGGTTCTGCTAGCAAGCCGGGAGGAGCTGATGTTGCAGACGAAGTCCAAAGGTCATCTGTTGGCAGAATTTCCTCTCGCTTTGGGTAAGGCTTGTGTTCTATTCAGGCCCTCAACTGGTTGGGTAGGCTTATCTACTTTACGGAGGACAATCTGCTTTATTCAAAGTCCCTGATTTAATGTAAATCTTATCCAAAAACACCCTTACAGAAGTATCCAGAATAATATTTGACTATATATCTGAGTGCTGTGGTCCAGCCAAGTTGACACATAGAATTAGCTCTCCCAAAGCCTTGTTACTAAGGGACAATGGAGAATTGCCTCCTATTCTTGTTCTTGTGCTACATCCTGCATCCAATGCAGTCACTTCATCACGGGTTCCCCTAACTTTCCTGTCCTCTCCCCCACCCCTGACCTGGTATGGTTTCCCTTGGAGGTTACTGAGGGCAGAGGGTGAGGAAGAAGAGGGATTCTGGCTGGCAATTAATTAAGGGAATGCTGGACGCAAACTCTGTTCTCATGAATTCCAAGACTGCCATGTCCAGGCCAACCCAGAGAACTCTATTTTCCTTCAGAGTTTCTCCCACCTCCAGTTCAGGTGAAGACATTTTCCTAGCCTTCATCAACATCTTGGCCCTGGAGCCCACGTTTAGCCAACCACTGTCTCTCCAAGGAGCCAAATATCTAGCTGGTGAGCCCACTTGCCCCAAGCAAATGTCCAAAACTTCCTGAATCCATGTGTGGTTGAGTTGAGCCATGTTTATTGTTGATTGAAAACCAGGGTAAGCTGTAACCAAGGCCTTGCTGTTGCTTACTAACTACAACAAGACTATCAAAAGGCTCCCAAAAGAAACTGTACACAGCAAGGTAGATAGGACAAGAGACCAGACACTTTCACTTCAGTGACAGAGGTGGTTTGTTTCCTTCACTGGAACAAATTCATGTACATCCCCTCCTCAGTGTTGGCTATGCATTTTCTGACTTTTTGAAAAATAATAGCGTCATTGAAATGTAGTTCATAGCCCATACAATTCATTCATTTAAAATGTACAACTCAATGGTTTTTAGCATATTCACAGAGTGATGTAACCATCACCACAAACAATTTGAGAACATTTCATCGCCTCTGGAAGAAGCCCCATATATGCAAAAAGCCACTCCAATTCCTACTCCCCCTCCCCAAACTCCACAAATCCTAGGCAACCACCAATCTACTTTCTGTCTCTATGGATTTACCTATTCGGCACATTTCATAGAAATGTAATTATACAATTGATAATTCTGTAATCATACATGATTTTGTTCATATGTGATTTTGACTGATTTTTTTTAAGGTAAAATAAGTTTAAATCTTGCCAGGAGAACAAAATAACCAGACCAAGTATTCACTTCCCAAAGATACTGGTCACATCACTCATCTTAGTGAAACAGGGAAAAAAAAAACCCCAAACATCTAAGCAGTAAGGAAGTCATAAATCCTGGATTTCTAGCAGGACTAAAAATATAGAACTCCTGGGTTCCATAAAAATTGGACTTACAATCAAAAGAGGTCCCAAGAGGCACTTAGTGGACCAGGCACATGCGATCACATGAAGAACTCATTGAATAGTACTGTCTAGCAGGCTGGGTGGCAAATTTTCTGGAGTCCAGCTGTACCTTTAAGATGTGTTTCTTGGGAAATTAATCTGCTTACCATTTGTAATTCTCTTCCCAAGAGAAATTCAGTAAGTATGAAACAGTTATTTTACTTTATTTCTTTGTCTTGATTGAATAAGAGAAGGGTGCAGAGGGTTTAAAATGAATGTACACTTTGAGGGAGTCACAGACTCAGAGCCAGACCACAGGACCAAGGATACAGAACTTGCTGCCCTATGATGTTGTACATTTGGCAGATTGTAAGAAAAAAAGTGCTGAGAATTAAAGTCAGTGCTTTGAAGTGGTGGGGCAAGCTACCTATTTAAAACAAAGAAAAACCTAATTAGCCAGCTGTCATATAGCCTCTCTCTGGGCTCTGGGGCATGGTTTTGCTTCTTTAGAGTCTGAAAATTACAAAGTATTGCTTTAAAAGGCATGTACATAAGAGTAAGGATCCTTTGGCCAGAACACGAAGTGAATCATGAACCTGCATTTGTGACAAAGCTCACTGTAGAGTTTATAATGTAGAGGCTATAGAAGGTTGGCCCACTGGAAGGAGGTACTGCCCAGATAAGCAAACTTGAGCTTGAAGGGAAAAAGTGACTGAGCTTACATAACACCAGTGACTGAAGTGAGAGAGACAGGAGGAGGGTGGAGAATGTCCCTTACAGCAGCTTGTTCCAAGCACTGCTTGGCGGGCAAATCCTCTCTCAGTCAAGTGCTCCAGTGATGCCTAAGATTTGAGCAGAGGTTCAGTGACATAGGCCATGGCTACTCCTTTATCTTTCCTGAAAATGTATACAAAGCTCAGGTTATTTCATAGGCCCCTGAGAAAATGCCAGACTGCCTTCTCTGATAGCCCACACTTGGCCAAAGAGGAATAAAGATGACAAATCACTCTGTTTAATCAGTTAAGCTGGCAGACTAACGTAGGTTTGAACAAAGGGAAAGCTTGGAACAAGGTCATTGCTGTATATACAAAAACTTGGAACATGCTCAAAACTTAAACTGTTTTATAACCTTGTGATTTATCTCCCCAGCTGCATTTTAATCTTCAAGGTAGGGAATGTATATTTACCTTTTAGGCTGTCATTCACTGTGCCTGACACACAGGGGACAGGGCACTCAGTCATTTTCAGCTGGTGGTTGAAAGCAGGGAAGCCACACATGCTGCAGGCAACAGTGAGATGGGGGAAGAGGCAAATGTCAACAACCTTAAAAAGTAGCTTGTAGGTAATCAATAGTTAATTGTAGGATCTTGAAACCCATTCCAAGACTCAGAAGTATTTTAAAAATTAATCACATAAAATGTGTTGCACATTTCAGTGATTTAAAGCAAAGCCACAATTTTATAAGGAATTCTTATTCTAATAAACCATGTACATATTTCCTTGAAACAGTCTAGAAAACTGTTTTTCTTGGTTTGGTGCAAAGGTGTTAAATGAAGTTATAAGACCAGGAAATTTAACACAAAATTCCTGTGTTAAAAAAGAGTTTTCTCATTCTGGGAAGAAAAAAAAAAGTTAAAATACCAGAACTTCATGCTGCTTTCTAAAGTGCTCAGCCAAAGAACATAATGCATGTCTAAACTGGATTAACTCACATGACTACAAAATAGTGAATATGTTCAGATGTGGGAGATTACAATAAGTGGAAGAATTAGTATCTGGTCAAGGACAGAGGCTTGGTGCCATGACCCAGAGTGAAGAGGTATGTCAGTGATCAATCCTTGAACTACAAAAACAAAAGAAATACAAAATAAATTCAAAATCCAAAGTAGAAAGTAGAAACTGGGGGATAAAAATGTCTTGTGAAATTTAATGTTTAAGTTGACCCTCCCCCATTAGGCCACTCCTAATGAACTGGACATTTCTCAGTCAGTGGTTCTCACATGTAATGCTCAAGAAAATGACCAGGAAGATATTTAAAAAGTCAGAAGCCAGGACTTCCAACCAAGATGGAGGCATAGGTAGACATACTGTGCCTCCTTGAACAACCAAAATAAGGATGATAACAATTCAGAAACAAAGTAACAACTAAAACCGAATGAAAATTGAACTGTATGGAAGTCTGACAACCAAGGAGCTAAGGCAACCCGGGCTCACAAGGCAGCACTGGGCAGATCCTGGGCATACAGATGGTGGCTGGCAGACCCTGGGTATGTGGTGGCAATGGGCAGACCCAGCAAGGCAGCAATTGACAAGCGTGGGGCACCATGCGCAAGGTGGCTGGCTGACCAGGCAGCAGTCCCACATTCGTGCACAGATAACTGAGGAGCAAGACAGATCGTGCAACCCATGGTCCTAGCTCAGGGAAATAAAGCCTCAAAACACCTATTGAAAACGTTTGTGGGGGTTGAGGCACAGGGAGAGACTCCCACCCTCACAGGAAAATTCACTGAAGAAACCCACAGGGTCCTAGAATGTACACAAGCCCATTCCATGTGAATCAGCACCAGAAAGACCCAGTTTGCTTGGGGGAAGCAGCAGAAGGGACTAAGGTGCAACAGAGAGCGGAGCAAAGCGCCATTTTTATCCCTCTTGGACCCTGCCACTCCCATATACAGCGTCACAACCCAGCAACTTGGGTTGCCTGCCCTGGTGAACACCTAAGGCTCCACCCCACATACATAATATGTGCAAACAGACCAAAACATTATGGCTCACGCAGAAAAACAGCTCAAAGCCCCAGAGCCAATATTTCTAAGGGACAAAGAGATAGCCAACCGGTCAGATGCACAGTTCAAAACGCTGGTGATCAGGATGCTCACAGAACTGGATGATTTTAGTCACAAATTAGAGGAACAAATGAAGGCTAAACTAAGCGAAATTAAGGGAAATGCACAGGAAACCAATAGTGATGGGAAGGAAACCAGGACTCAAATCAATGGAGTGGACCAGAAGGAAGAATAAAACATCCAACCAGAAAAGAATGAAGAAACAAGAATTCAAAAAAATGAGGAGAGGCTTAGGAACCTCCAGGACATCTTTAAATGTTCCAACATCTGAATTATAGGGGTACCAGAAGGGGGAAAAAAACAGCCATGAGTGGAAACCTTACTTGAACAAATAATAAAGGAGAACTTCCCCAATCTGGCAAAGGAAATAGAGGAAGCTCAGAGTCCCAAAGAAGTTGGACCCAATAAGGAACACACCAAGGCACATCATAATTACATTAGCCAGACTAAAATGAAGGAGAGAATTCTAGAAGCAGCAAGAGATAAGGGGACAGTCAACTTACAAAGGAGTTCCCATCAGACTGTCAGTGGATTTCTCAAAAGAGACCTTACAGGCAAGAAGGAGCTAGAAGGAAGTATTCCAAGTCATGAAATCCAAAGACCTACATCCAAGATTGCTCTATCCAGCAAAACTTTCATTTAGAATGGAAGGGCAGATAAAGAGCTTCTCACATAAGGTCAAATTAAAGGAGTTCATCATCACCAAGCCCTTATTATATGAAATGTTAAAGGGACTTATCTAAGAAAAAGAAGATAAAAAACATGTATACTAAAATGACAGCAAACTCACAATTACTAACAATCACACCTAAAATAAAAACAAACTAAGGAAACAACTAGAACAGCAGCAGAGCCACAGAAATGGAGATCACATGGAGGGTTAGCAACAGGGGAGTGGGAGGAGGAGGGGAGAGAAGGTACAGAGAATAAGTAGCATAGATGGCAGGCAGAAAATAGACAGGGGGAGGGCAAGAATAATATGGAAAATGTAGAAGCTAAAGAACTTAAGACACATGGACATGAACTAAAGGGGGGGATGTGGGTGGGAGAGGGTGTGCAGGGTGGAGGGGAATGAAGAGGGGAAATGGGACAATTGTAATAACATAATCAATAAAATACTTTTTAAAAAGATTTTATTTATTTATCTTTAGAGGGGAAGGGAAGGAGAGAAGGAGAGAAACATCAATGTATGGCTGCCTCTCGTGAGTTCCCTGCTGGGAATTGGCCTGCAACCCAGGCATGTGCCCTGACTGAGAATCGAACCTCGATCGTGTGGTTCGCAGGCCTGAGCTCAATCCACTGAGCCACACCAGCCAGGGCTAATAAAATACATTTTAAAAAAAGTCAGAAGCCAGGGCCTAGCTCATATCTACTGAGTCTGGGGCAATGTTTCTGATACTGAATTATTTTTAAAAGTTCAACAGTTGATTTTGAGGCAGTTGGGTGTGTGTCCCATACCTTGAAGATTCACTTAAGTAGGCCATTGCTGTGGAATGATTGTGACACCCCAAAATCCAAAGCTTAAAGCCCTAAGCCTCAATATGAAGATATTTGGAGACAGAGCCTTTAGGAGATAATTAGGGTTAGGTGAGATCACAGGATGGGGCCCTCGTGTGGGGATTAGAGAAGAGACACCAAGGTACTCTCTCCACGTGAGGACACAGCCAGAAGCCTGCTATCTAGGAGCAAGGAAGAGAGCCGTCATCAGAAACTGAATTAGCTGACACCTTGATCTTGGACTTTCCATCCTCCAGAACTGTGAGAAACAAGTATCTGTTTAAGGCACCTACCCTATGGAATTTTTTTTATGGTGGCCTGAGCTGACAAAGACATAAAGTAGATTCATGAAGTCGACCCCCCTCTGTAATGTTGAGAAAGTTGCAGCCATCATAACACATAGAGTTTTTCAAATAGTTTGAGGTCATATTTTGTGCATAAGTTCAAACCTGTATTATGCTAGGCTCTGTGAGGCTGACGGTTACATATCCAGTAAAGCATGTAAGTCGTTGTCAGGTGGGAATGGATTCTGCAAAGGTAAACTCTTGGTTGAAACTTTGTTCTAGACAGACAGCCTATTCCTTTTTTGCGATACTTGACATTTTTTTCTTCTTATACTCCATTTTTGTACATGCTTTCTTTGCCACTAGACCATGAACTTCAAGGAGGTGGTACCATGACTGATCCATTTCTGTAGCCTTATGATTATTCTGAAAAAAAAAATCTATATAGTACAACATTTCATCTATATCCTTAAGCAGCTATATCTTTAACATATAACCAAAACAACATTACCAAACTTAAAAGGATTCACCATAATTTTAATACCATCAAATATGAAGTTAGGATCCCAATTTTTTCCAGTTTTACCATAAATAATATTTTTGCTTTGATTTGTTTAAATCAGGATCCAAATAAAGCTTACATGTCAGGTTTGCATGGTTGATCTGTCTTACAAATCTTTTAACCTATAAACTCCACCCCCACTTTCTTTCCTTTTGCAACCTTTTGTTCTTATTGTTGAAAAAGCCATTTGTTCTGCAGAAATTTCTACATTATGGATTGTTTGTATTATATTTTTGTGGCGTTATGTTCCCATAGCACATTCTTTAATCCTGGAAACTGGTAGGTAGAATTATATATCTAGAATTTTGATAAGAGTTAGTTCCCTCCACCCCTTTTTGGAAGGGGGACACAAAATGCTTCTCTGTCTCATTACTATTGTTGCATAACAAATTACCACCTAACTCAGCAGCTTAAAGAACTTTTTAATTTTGCTCATGATTTTATAGGTTAGGAATTTGGGAAGGGAAACAAGTATGGCTTATCTTTGCTTCACTGTGTCTAGGGCCTTGGCTGCTGATAAAATTCACACACACACACACACACACACACACAGACACAAATATGTGTGCCTCAATACCAATATTACTACTGCAGCACGGGAATAGTTTTAAATTTCTTTATACTTTGTTATGGGCTACTGTGTCCCCTCAAGTTAATATGTTGAAGTACCTCAGAATGTGACTGTATTTGGAGACAGTCTTCAAAGAGGTAATTAAGGTTAAGTGAGGTCCTTAGGGTGGGTCCTAATCCTTTACAGACCAGCGTCCTTATCAGAAGAGGCAATTAGGACTCGTGGGTGCACGGAGAAAAGACAAGGTGGAGACATAGGGAGAGAGGCCTTGACCCAACCCTGCCGACTCCGTGATCTTAGGATTCTAGCCTCCAAAACTGTGAGGCAATGAATTTCTGTTGTATAAGCCAGCCAGTCGGTGGCACTTCGTTATAGCATCCTTGGCACACCGATATACATTTCCTTTTTCTGTTTAGCATATATCATAGTAGGAATATAGTCAGTGTTCTAGATTTTAAAATTATTAGAAATAAGTCCTAGCTGTATAGTTGTCACTAATTCAATACACAATTAGATTAATTTGTTTTATTTGCTTTCAATTTTGGGGGTTTCATTTTTAACTTATCTTTATTAAATTTTGTTTTATAAGTATTTAAAGCATACGAATGGTTCCAAAGTAAAATTTACAAAATGAACAACACAGGGAGAAAAGTCAAGTCTACCTTCCAATTCTCTCCCCTTCACTCTATCCTCCCATCTTCTTATAGATAACCATTTTTACTAATGTTTGGTTTATATTTCCATTTTTCAAAAGGGCAATATGTATAAGTAGTTGTGTTTCCTTTTCTTAGATAATAATAGCACACTCTATACACTTCAGCACTTTGCTTTTTTCACTTTGAGTACTCCATTGTGTCTATGCTCCCTATAGGTGAGCATTTGTGTTGTTTCTAGTCTTTTGTTATTACATAAAGTGTGCTTGTAGCTTCCTCAGTGTCTGAGGCTTTAGGATGGAATATGATTAAATCTGCCAGGGTCCTACATCCATCCCTATCTCAAAGTGGGCTATTTCTATAGGTTATCCTAATTGCTAAGATATTACATCTTTCACTCTTTCTTATCTCACTTTGCATAGGGAATCTGTACCATGAATATCTCAAGCTCCCATATTCAAAATGACACTCACTGGGCTTTTGAAGAAAAAAAAAATCTATATTTCTGTGGGTTACTTTGTCATCTCTCCTGCCTTCCCTAAGTGAGACCAAAGCCAGAGCTTATACAGATTCTCTGGTTCAGCATGATTTAGATCTAGAAAGGGAATCAGACCATGTCCATTTAGACCTCATCTCCCCATGGCCGGCATCTCCCCACTGCTCCATTCACTTATTCAACAAACATTTAATAAACATGTGCTATGTGCCAGGCACCATGGGTAGGTGCTAAAGACAAAGCAGTGAGGCAGGTCATCTATCAGTTATCCATCTTCCTGGGGCTCAGACAGTGGCACTTAAATTGTGTGAGTGGCTCAAGCCATTTTGGTCCACACACTAAACAGTACTTAGTTATCTTTTCCCAAGGAGCTTGCAGCCTCGAGAATGCCATCATCTTCCCACGGGGAACCCCAAATGGAGAGTTTCTCCTTATTTTATGTACAATAATGGGAAAAGGCATCTAGATTGTGTATCCAGTGGAAGCCATTGCTCTATTCTAATGGCATGCAAAGCCTTTCTTTTACATGCCTCTTCTACATCAATTATGTCTCCGTTTTAATTTTGCGTTTATTTTGCTCTGGAGTACAAACTTTTTTTTTTTATAACAGCATTGGTCACCATTCGTTGAATATTTACTATATTCTAAGCATCATGCTAAGCTCTTTAGGACTACACTTAAATCGTGTAGTCCTTCCAGTTACAGGGTAGGTACTATTTATTATTAGTACAGAGGAGGACACTGAGGGTTAGGGGGCTTAAATAGCATGCTGAGATCACACATCTGATAAAGACAAAGACAATTAGAGAAGTCACACTGATGAAGGTGAAGGAGTCTCTGGTGTCATTAATAGGCTATAGCTAGAATTGTAATACTAACAGCTAACTTTCATTGAGCACATATTACTGTACCACATGCTAAGTGCTTTATAGATATTTATTAGGGTGAAACAAATTCTTCATCACCCCAGATGTTTTCTTCCATGTGGAAGATTTCTTATACCTCTCCTTCTTTCATGACTTGCTCCTCCCAGGAGAGGGGAGGGACAAGAGGCTGAGAGGGGGAGAAGGAGCATCTTCAGTGGTGAGTATGGGGTAGAAACCCAAATGCTTTGCTCAGCCCCTCTTTTTCTCTTCTTGGCAGCTAAGCATGTGATTGGCTTTGTTTCCCCACAATGCATGGTTCCAGGGACAGCTTCCAACTGGAAGTCTTGCCCTACCTGTGTAGCTTCCCTTTTTAATTCTGGGATTCACTTACCCACAGATATAAACCACTGATTCCAATATGAAATTTATAAGTGATGAAGTTGATATTCCGATCCCATTTGTTGCCCATCATCAATTAATCAGAACTCTGTCAAGGGTGTCCAATCCGTGGCCCGCGGGCCATATGAGGCCCAGGATGGCTATATTAATAGTTTGCGGCCCAACATGAAATTGTACATTTACTTAAGACCTTTGCTTCTGTTCATTGGTTTTTGTTAGTGCTTGTGTGTTTAATATGTAGCCCAAGACACACTTCTTCCAGTGTGGCCCAGGAATACCAAAAGGTTGGACACCCCTTCATGAGTGATGCCCTTTATTATAGCCACTTGAATCCCCAAACTATTGACTCATTGAACCCTAATAAGAATTCCATTAGAAAAGCATCCTCCTCCCAGAGGAGAAAACTGGCAGTCCTTACTTCGCCACTCTGTTGAAAAAGGATAAATATTTGTTCTTGGTTCAGGGTCAGATGAAATTAAAGCCCATAAGAGTATTTGCAGATGTAAAGCTGTACAAACAAACAGAAGGCCTTAGGGTGGTGAATCTGGCTCTGACGCTCACTGGCAGCAGAACTCTGATCAAGCACCCTCCGATCTTGCGTACCTTTCTCAGTAAAGTGAGGACAGGCAGCAGCTCTTCGCAACTCATTCCTGTTTTAACGATCTGTGACTTTGAATCAAGGATGACTAGCCATTGACTAGTTCCTCCGGCTTCCTCTGCGTCATCGAGGGCTTTTGGATGCTGCCTTTTCCGCTAATTGACCTAGGCCCAGTCCCTGGGGAGCCCAGAGTGCTTGAAACTCCCCGTTGTTTAATGAGGTCTGCCTTCTGAGGTTTGTAGCTCTTTTGCCTTTGGTTTCCACAGCAACATAACACGCCCACACTTCCTTTTCTGAGAGCAATAACAGCTGATCTACTGTCAGACTGTTGTCCACTGGGCTTCTCCCAGTCCTAGCCACTCCGCGGCTTTTCCTGCTTCCTCACAAGGGCTAGCTGACAGGGAAAGAAGCCCCTAGTCATTCCTAGAGGGTTGTGGGGGCCGAAGTAAAATCCATAAGATACTTTCCCAGGAAAAAATGCCCAGGTCAGCATTAGAAAGAGAAATCTCAAGATATTCAGGCTCAATAGCAAAGGCCTAATATAGAACAGTGAGTTTGGTCATTGCAAAGACTGTCTTTTGAGTGATATAATGAAATCTAGTTTAGTCACCAGAGCATGGGATTGATGGAAACCTGATGGAAAGCCTTCATTATGAGAAGTTTCATCTGATTCCGAAACTCCGTGGTTTAACACCAGAACAAAGCAAAATAGCAAAGAACAGGAAGTGGAAAAAACAGTTTGCATAGTGGGAAACTCCCTTTCGTTCACCTGCAATCTTCCAAAACAGCAGCCTATGAGCCTAGACACCTACCTCTCTTGGGTGGGGGTGGGTATCCCCAGATGGTGCATTCCCCCAGGAGGACATTGTCAATTTGATATGCTGATTCTTCTGAAGAACATCCTCAAGGCATCATTTGGGGAAGGAACTTGTGTCTCCCCACCTCCATGATAAGATTCTTTCTTTTTATTTTCTGAAAATAGAAACTACTGTGGGGCCAGGAAATGACGGAGCAGGGCCACAATCTGAACTAGTGCTAGGGACAGCTCCTCTGTAAGAAGGAACTGAGATGGGTGTTGGCTTTGGAAAAGGAGGACAAGAGGGGCAAAGCAAGCACAGGTGTTGAAAATGCAAGAGGGTGGGCGTGTCAGTGTGCACCAGAGGGAAGAGGGCCCATAGAAAGGATGAGAAAGACTCCTGTCCTTCTGACCCTTGTCCTCAAAAGACCTGCCCCCACCCACAACCAGCAGACACTTCCTGTCTTAGGTGGGGGAGGGTGGTTGTGGTCCTGTGGCATTGTTCCCAGAATGAAAAATGTGAGTGTTGGCAACCACATCAAAGGCCTTGGATTGTTCAGAAACCTTTACACCTCTGATTACCAGACCAGAGCCCAAGGGCCTTTCAAGGCCTTTGGAAACTTTGGAACAATAGACTTGGCTTCCTGCCTACTTGTTTGCATAGCTTTCTGAAATAAGTAAAAGGGGCCCCAGCTAGCTGTTCTCCAGACCAATCACCATCCTACCAGCCTCCTGCAAGTTGATTCTCACAAGTTAAAGTCAGTGCCGAAGCCAGCACCAGTTAGAGATCGGGCTGAAACTAGGAACTCCTGCTCTTGGGAGACTGAGACTGCAATTAAGTGAGTGAGGTACTTTCTCAGCCCAACATGTAAAGTGGTGCCCAAAACCCCCCAGTATACAAGATAAATAATATTTTAATGTAACCTTTAAACTCTTTTGATATGTTGTTCATCTTAGATTATTTTGCACAATTTTTATTTTTAAAATTATTTCATCAAAATATTGTTTTTCTTGACTACTGAATTTTTGGTGCCTCCTTAAAGTTTGCACCTGGGCTGAGTGCCCCACTGGCCTCACCCTAGTCCCAGACTGCTGAGAAATGATGTTGTTCACAAACATTCAGAAATAGGAGACATGGAAAAAGCCCGTGATGATTAATCAGGAGGCGAGGGTCCTCTGGGGTGGGGGCTGGGGGTAGGGAGGATAACCCAGGCCATGTTTCTTAAGGCCTAGATACTGAAATTTAGGGTGGAGATGTGAGAAAAGTCAGCCTTGTCATAGGCTCCAGATGCATGACAATTCTGCCAGGGAATGCAACTGGAAAAAGCCACCTCCAAGGGCCTTTGTCTGTCCACCTGAAATGCTGCATGGGGGGCTTGGGCAAGTGTTAGCAGTAGGGCATTGCCTACGTGGCATTCTCTTACAAGGACTGAAGACTCTTTTTCCTAAGGCTCACAACTGGGTATGCCATCAGTAGAGTGATAAATGCTTTGCTTCTTGAAGTCAATTTTTAAATAATATTTTATTCATTTACTTTTAGAGACATGGGAAGGAAGGGAGAAAAAGAGGGAGAGAAACATCAGTGTATGAGAGATATATTAATCGGTTGCCTCCCATATGCTCCTGGTTGGGGGCCTGATCTGCAACCCAGGCATGTGCCCTGACAGGGAATCAAATCAGTGACCTTTCAGTTCACAGGCTGGTGCTCAATCCACTGAGCCACACCAGCCAGGGCTTGAAGTCATTTTTGTTTTAAAGAAGCTTCCATTAAAACACAACCATCTCTATGGGAAACCATTTTCAGCAAAGATCTTAGCAGACACCTACCTATTCATTCATTCATTCATTCATTCATTCAACAAACATTTACTGATCACCACGCACAAATTAAGAATGACAGATTGAAACACCCACTTAGTGTACTCAGGTAAGGATAGAGGCCAGGGCAGAATGGTGGAAGGGCTTCTCAATTCAATTCAGATCTCCATCCCAGCAGAACTGCAACTGAGGAAGATCAGGACTCAGGGTAGGCTCCTGCCTGGAATTACTAGAAAGAGGGGAAGAAAGGGACAGAGAGAGCTCTTAAAACACTCCTCACCTATATCTCATGTTTGCCTGGGCCAATGTAGGACTGGAGGAGGAAGGGAGAAATCCGCTTTGACTCAAGGACACCCTGGGCTCAACACCAGGCATGCCATTCTCATGGAATATAATGCGAGACTTAGTGGCACTGGACATGGTTTGGAGGGTTCTGTCCTGGCACAGTGAAGGTCATCTCTGGGAGATAGGTGAGTTTGCCCCTGAGATCTGTTTCTGTGCATCTTGGGGGCCTGCGCACATGAAATCCTGACCCTAGTGAGGTAGGGTGGGAAGAGGAGCCCAAATGGCCCCTACCTCTAGGAGTTCTGCTCAGGGCTGGCCTGACACTGTGGGAATCTGTTTGATTTTGTGGCTTTAGCTCAGCTCTTCCTGGTGAAACAGGGCCTGTGACCCCAGGGAGGCAGCCACCCTGGGAGAGCAAAGCTACTTTTGCTCTCTTTGATGTTCTTCCCAGGGCGGTGGCCGGTGGACTAATCATTGAAGTAGCAGCCTGGGAAATGACGAGAAAGGGAAGGAGAGGCATATTTCTGGATCTTAAGACCTCTAACTCTCTTTTCAATGATTAACACACATTTATTTAGCACTTTCAAATACATCATCCTATTTCGTTCTCATGCCAACTATTATGAGGGGTTCTATTATTACCGATTTCCCTCTGAGGAAATCGAGCCCCTCAATATTTTACAAATATTAATGAGATATTTTACATTCCTTTTTTCATACTAAGTCTTTCAAGTCTACTGTGTAATTTACACTTAATACCTATCTCAGTTTGGACTAGCATATTTCATGTGGCCAAGTGGCTGCAGTCCTGAGCTGCGTAGGTTTAGAGTGTTCACACCAAGGGCCTGGTGCATGAGTGTTCACTATTACAGTGGCACTTGTTCCACAGCTCTGGGTCCCAGATTCACTGCTTGGTCACACCCTCATGCTTTCCTCTTGCTTTTCCCTGCTTACTGCCTCCACCGCAGGAGGTCTGGGGGCTGACTCCAGGGAGGTAGAAATCCTGGCTTCTTTCCCACCAGCAGCCAGCCTTCATGTGAAGCTCCTCATGCCTTAGTTCTCCTGTCTGCTAATGGTAAGCCCTTACACTTAGCTAACCTAATTATATGGAATTAATCTTAATATAATTAGTATGTCTGTTGGGGCTCCCCAGAGGTGGGAGGACATATTTTGGGTAAGGAAGGTTTAGAAAACACCCCTTTGAGTCAGGAGGTAAAGTATTTCCACATCCCTGGTTCTCCTGCTGAGGAAGAGGGAGGCACCAGCAGCCACAGTGGAAGGTGGTAATTAGGAAGGCGTCTCCAGGACAGAGCAAAGCATCTCCAAAGAGCTTATGAGGTCCTTCCTTCCTTTTTTTTTTAATTTCAAGAGTTTTGCTAGGACTTCCTAGAGCCTGGAAGGATGGTTTGCCCTTTTGTGGGAGTTTCCTGTCCCTCCCCACCTTCTCATTCCTACCCTCAACCTTGCTGCCACCCTTCCATGCCCAAATCCAGAACCAAAACACTCTCTTTAGACAGCTTTGTCGGGAGTGCCAACTGCTGGCCGTCACCCTGGGCAGGGGTGGGGGCAACAAGCCATTTATGCTTAGCTTGCTGGCTTGGGCTAATTGCTGCCCTGTCCAGAGCATTTCTAAGACTTGGCTTTGCCCTCCCCATCTCTTTCAGGAACCCAGTTGTATTGCTAGGGCTGCCCTAACAAAGCACCACGAACTGTGTGGCTTAGAACAACAGAAATTTATTGTCTCATAGTCTGGAGGCTGGAAGTCAAAAATCAGGATGTCAGTGGGTTGGTTTCTGCTAAGAGCGGTGAGGGAAAGATCTATTCCAGGCCTCTCTCCTAGCTTCTGGCAGCCTCTCCGGTTCCCTGGCTTGTAAATCATGTCCTTCTGTGTCTTCACATTTTCATGCTATGCATTTCTGTCTCTTGGTCCACATGTCCCTTGTTATAAGGATCACAATCAAATTGGATTAGGGTTCATCCTAATGACCACACTCAACTTGATTACCTTGCTAAAGACCTTACACGCAAATAAGGTCACAAGCAGAGGAACTGGGATTTAGGACTTAAACATGTGAATTTTAGGAGGACACAATTAACCCATCACACCAGCCTAAGCTCCCTTGGCAAGCTGTAGGCCTTTGCTTTATGCCTGATAATCCAGAAGCTGGGCAAGACTCAGATCCTTCCAGGGCCAGTGAGCATGTCTTCAAGTGTGCCTTTTATTCCATGGTGCTGCCGGCATGACTGCCAGTAATGACCAAGCCAGCTCATGTAAACCCAGAATTTCCTGGGGCTGTAGGCAACACAATGACCAGCAGAAGTCAGCCTCCACCCTTCAGGAAATGTAACCCAATAGGAGAGAGAAAATATTAACCAGATAATAAACTACAGGGCATTGAAACATATGCAGAATAAAGCTATAGAAGAGGAATGCTTTCTTACGGTTGAGAGATAAGAGAGATTTGTGCAGATTCACTTTGAATGGTTATTCTGATTCCAGAGGTAAAGATGAGGAAGACTAGGCATTTCTGGGGATGTGGGTCAGGGTTAGGGTTAGGGATAGGGAAAGGTAAGCATTCCAGGGAAGACTGGGTCCCTTGGCATGCTTAGGAGGTGGATGGAAGCAGTCAGGTGAGAAAAGAAAGGGTGAACAAGTGGGACAGAGCCTAATTCAGGTGGGCTTTTCTGACAGGCCATGGGGGTCACCCTGAGAATTTTCTAGCAGGAGGGCAACATAATGCAGATCATTAGGAACACGAATTTTGTCAGTAAGAATGGGCTGGGAGGAGTTAAGGAGCTGAGTGTGGAAGATGAGGACAAATGAAGGCTTCCGTAGTTCAAATGTGAGGAAAAGACCTCAGTTAGGGCAGCTGCTATTATAATGGGAAGGAAGGATTGGGTGTGGGAAAGTGTTTGGGAAGAAAGAGCTTATAGAACTCTACAAAAGCCTGGATGTGAAAGAATAGGAAAGAGGACACAAACAAGGTTTCAGGTTTTCAAGTCTGGGCAATTTGGAGAGGGCGGATTCTATTAAGAGAAGGGAACTGGGGAGTCCAGGGTGTGGCTGTTCTGTTTTGGCTCTCCCTTCACTGAGGAGAAACTGGCTCCTCCCCTCCCTCCCACCTCCCTTTAATTGCCTAGAACCGGAGCGGCCTCTCCTGGTCCCTTCCTTGCTTCTTTTTCCTCAGAAGTCATTTCTAAATCATTTAAGGCACGTGGTTGTTTCAAGGGTGTTCTTGATGTCGCAGTGAGGAAATGAGAACAGGGAGAGACCTTAAGGCAATAGCATGGAGACCAGGAAAAATGAAGACTGCAGTGGTGTAAAACATATTTCTGAAAACATAATCTCAGCCCAAAGCTGGCTTTATACCCCCGGGACACCTCTGACAATAGTATCCCTCCTTTTGGGGCAAAATAGATGCCTGTAGTTAGTCCTTGGTTCTCTCAGTCTGAATTGCGTAAGATACAGGTTTTGTCTCCTCGTGAAAGTTCCTCATGCCTATGTGCAAAACTCTGGAGCGTGTGTGTTTGTTCCCTACTTGGCACTTTTTCCTATCCTGTCTCAGGCCTCTCTCAATGCAGGAGCATGTTAACCCTCTGCCAGCCAGTTTCCGGGCCTCTTGTCTCAACAGGCAGAAACTTGAAGGTGGGTAGAGGGATTTCACCTGCACAATTCGGAAATCACCACTAAGAAAATACAATATGTTGGAAACGAGATTTAGCTGAAGCTATCTTCTTTGTGATCTGTTATCTTTGAAGGCTAGGCGAAGGAAGCCCCAGGTAAGAGATGATGCTACAACCATGTTTCTGGACCGGGCTGACCCAGGAAAACCTCTGGAAATGCCCTGAGGTGAGTGTGAGGGAACACAGTGGAGAAATGCAGAGAGGCTGGCGTGTGGTGGTGACTGATTGGGATGATGAGGTTGAAAACCATAGAAGGCTGCAACTTTACCTTCTCTACTCTCATCGTCTGCCACTTTATAAAATAATTTAAATTTCATCAGAAACAATCCAAATGTGAGGCACTGGGGGATTGGCTTAAACCATTTATCTTTTATCCATGTAATGAAACACACTGCAATGATGAAAAGGCCGTGGTAGGAGTGGCCTTCCTGATGTGGGGATCTGTAGATTATTATATTATGATTATTGTACTCATTATCCATTGTTGAGGATCTGTATTGTAGTATCTCATTTTTTGTGTGTGAAAAGCACATATTATATACTAAATGTTGAAAATGGTTATGTCCTAGTTATATTATGGTCAGCTTTCCTCTATTCTTTTTATTTTTCTGTTTTTCTTCGATAAAATATATTACTTGTGAAATTTTTAAATTAATATTTTTTATTTTTAAAAACGGAGGTGACATTGGTTCCTGACAGTATGTAAGTTTCAGGTGTATGACCTTACAATTCGATATCTTATACACGTCCGCATGCTCACCGCTGAATGCTCAGTCTCCATCCATGACCATAAACGATTTAGGGACATGCAAATCAAAACCACAACAAGCTATCACCTCAAACCTGTTAGAATGGCTATTGTCAAAAAGACATGAAATATATATCTGCCACTAATATAATATTGAATGTCAACTCTAATTGAACATTTTTTAAAAAGACACTTAAAAAGTCACACGTGAATAAAATTGTTTGACACTAACACATGCCCTCGGAAATACTTCTTTGGTGTTTAAGTAGGGAGTGGCATTAGGGGGACAGCCAAAGCCACTGTGGTCCTGCCCATCCCCTCTCTTGACTGCTTTCCATCCCAAAGCTCTGGCCACTGGGATTGTGCTGGCGGGGAACCCTGCTGGGGTGGATGTTGGGGCTGTGATAAGCATCACTGCCTTCACTAGGACAGGGTGGGGATCTTCAGCAGGTTGAGTGACTCTTGCTCTGAAATCCCCAGTCCTGTGGGAGGTAGAAATTGGCCTTCCTTTCTCTCTCCTTCTGTTTGCCAGCTGCCAGCTGCTCCTCTCCTGTACAGGTTTCCTCTGGTTTCAGTCCCATGACTTTGCTTTCCCAGTGCTGTTGTGCCCAGGCCAGCTGGTTAGCAGAACTAATTTTTAGGGTTATAAAGTCTTCGGGTCATACAGGAGTCAAATACTATGGGAAAGCTAAAAACAGAGTTAAAAGAGCACTAGAAAATCAGGGTGGATGGAGGTGGGCCTCTGTGTATTGCATGGTCAGTAATACCAGGTGCCAATAAGTGGGCAGGACACTGTTCAGAATTTGAGTGCAATGTTCCTGCAGCAAAACTTTCAGGGCCAAAAGAATGTCCAAGTGTCCCTCAGACAGCCATGCAGTCTTTTGCCACTACTTTAAAAGGTTAAAATGGGTCACACCTACCTGCTTAGCTCTGTATTGCCCTTCAAGGGGTACCACAGCTGCAGGCGAGGGGGTCCTCTTGAGTTTCCACAGTTCCCGCAGTGAGGGCTCAGAACCATTGTGCAGCCTTAAAAAGTTGTTTGTTTGCAGGACTGCTTGTACTTTGTGAAGTGTTTTCATGTGGGGAGATGTTACCAGAGAAAAAGGAAGCCCTGAGAACACCCATGCTCCCCAGTACTTGGGGCTGCAACCTCCAAATTAGTCTGGCTCTTCTGCTCTTTCCTCTTCTAAGGTGAAAAGAAGTCTGATGTACCAATTCCAGGGGGTACAGTCAGAAAATATGGAGCAGTGCTTACAAACTCAGCCCATGACCTTGAGCTAATTATTCAATTTCTCTGAGCCTCAGTTTCTTCCTGGAAGAAAGACAAGCAAGAAAGAAAAGGAAGTACTGATTGTATATGCTGCAGGATTGTGAATATAACTCCAAATAATATAAGAAATGTAGAGGACGGTGCTGGGATCATAGTAAGCAGGGATGAACTTGACAAGCATGCAACAACAAGTATGGGCAGGGACAGCATACTCTTACAGGAACAGGGCAGCTGTGCTGGAGCTGGTTCTGGAGGGCCTCTGGATGCCAGGCATTAACTCATTTGCTGCTGGAAGATGGGGAGTTTTCAGAGAGGGGTGGGAGTGATGGAGGAGGGTGATGCTATTTATCAACAAGGATGAAGTTACTTAAATGTTTAACATTAATACGGTAGCATATTGTTAAATATTAATTCTTATAGTATAAGGGAAATGGTAGCTACAGGACTTTTATTGCTAGAGTTTTTCTTCCCCAACACACATATGTGTACATACATTCACATGTACACACACACCTCCCTTCTTAATTTTTAAGAGAAAAACCAGAAGGTACGTAGGAAAGGTAAAGGGCCAATGTGGGTCAGACTTGAGTTGCAGCTGTTCGGATGCACAGTCTCTGGGACGCGGCAGAGTGTGTGCCGACAGCCTGCTCAGGGCAACGGCCTTCTGATGAGACAAAGGTCTTTGCCAGGTTGACTGGGCCTTGCTGCCATGCTCTGCCTGGTGTGGATTCTGCAGTTCCCAGACTGCAGTGCCAAGGTACGGGGTTGGGGTGGGGATATGGGAAAAGACCCCTGGGCAAGTTCTGTATTAGTTTTCTGAGGTTGCCTTAACAAAGAACAGCATACTGGGTTGTCTAAACAACAGAAATTTATTTTTCTTGGTTTCTTCTAGAGGTTAGAAGTTCAAGAACAAGCTGTCTGTCAGCAAGTTTGGTTCCTTCTGAAGGCCTCTCTAGCTTGTAGATGGCTGCTATCTTATCCCTGTGTCTTTCTATCATCTTCCTTGTGTGTGTCTGTGTCCACATTTCCTCTTCTTATAAGGATACCAGTCAGATTGGATTACAGCCCAGCCTAATGGCCTCATTTTAGGCCTTATCTCCAAATATGGTCTTATTATAAGGTACTGAGGGTTAAGACTTCCTTATATGAATTTTTGGGCAGACGTAATTCAGTCCATAACAAGTTCATTCCTCTCAGTCTGGTGTGCTCAGTGTAGTCTGCAGGCTTTTCTCTCTGGCACAGGTAGGGTGCATGCTCCTCTGAGATTTTCTCTTTTGTCTTCCTTTCCTTACTTCTTATTGTAAAAATATTCAAACATATAGTAGAATCTATACCAGCCATATAGTCCCCGTCTAACTTCAATACTAGTTAGCATTTTGTCAAATATAATTTACATCTGTGTATATATGTGCACCATTCAAAGTTTCTTTTAAATACTTCAGGGTACATCTTCAAAAATAAATGAATAAATAAAAGAACTCTTTTTGTTTTTTACTCAGCCACAGTACCATTATCATACCTAACAATAATCACTCCACGTTCAAATTTCTTAGGCTATAACCAAAATGACTTACAATGATTTCCTTTACCAACCCAAAATATTCCTGCATAACCATATTCCTGCATTGAATATGGTTATGTCTCTTGAGCATCTAGTATTTTTAATCTTAAACACTTTCCCCCCACCTATAATTCTCACAATACTGACTTTTTGAAGACACTAAGCCACATTAGAATGTTCCACATTCTTGTGCTGTCTGATGTTGGGAAGGAAGAATTTTTATTTGCTCTACGAAAGTTCTTTTGGCTGGTCTAATAATCAAATCATCATGAGGCAGATTAACAAGAGAAAAACAAATTTAATTTTGTATGTATGGGAACCCACTTGCATGAATGGTTCAAAGACAGAGAGATAAAAGGACACACATGCTATCTTGGGCAAGGAGTCAGAGAAGGGCTTGGGGACTCAGAGGGGAGGAAGGGAATTCACAGGACAGTAAGAAGAGCAGATGTTTAGTAATTAGCTGCTTGCCCTGCCATACAGATAAGCCATAAAACATTATTTCTGGTAATCATTCTCACTGAAATTCTTTAAAAGGAAGAAGTAAAAGTTTCTCTTGAGCTTGTAGGGTCTCCATTGCCTTCAGTCTAAAACAATGCACATGCCAAAGTGGCACATCCTGGGGAGGCCTGTTCTGAACCCCTTCACTGATCATCTCCCTGAGGTGGTGTTTTATTTCGGGTTATTATAATACAGAGCTACACGAAAACCATTTATTTACTATAAAACAGTACCTGGCATGTCTCCACTTCCTTGTGCTTATTCCATATGAGAACTTTTCACCAAAGTTTAGTGTCAGGAAAGAGTTCTCACTTTCCTTACAATTGACAGATGGTGTGTTTTTTTCTGATGACAGCTATGAAATTTACCGTCTCTCTTTATTCAAGAAGTGTAAATTGAAATTTACGACTGTGGCACATTTTAGTGTTATCGTATCTGCTTCTCTTCAACCCTAGGTTCTATTTTGTCGTTGCAAATCTTCAAATTATTTTCTGTTTGTTTGCTTTAAAGATGTAGGATGTATATAAGTCCAGCTGATTTCTCCAAGGCCTTTCCTCATCTCTAAGCTGAGAGATGAAGATATTACCCAAAGGTTCCTTACAGCTGTTTTTTTTTTTCAGAGAACCAAAGGATTACAGAATACCCAAAGACCAAGCCTGTCCCCTGCACAGAGCACTCTGTAAGGAGTTAAGATCTAACATTGTTTCTGCCTTAAGGTTATCCTGGCTCTCCCAGAGTACCTTCTGTCCCCCATGTACCTGCCAACATTCAATTGTTCACCAAGCTTTGTACCAGCAATGGTGAGAAATCTAAGGAAGCAGTAATGGCTTCTGACTAGAGGGTTTGGGGTTAATTAATCTTTTATATTTCCTTGAGATCACAATGGGTCTTAATATTCAAGGACTTAAACGTACCACCCATCTATGGGAGCTATTAATCTCGGTGGAAATTTGATAGCCAGAAACACCCTAGGCCTGGTTGTAGTGACTGTTTCTTAAGCACTTATTACATTGCAGGAACTTAAGTGTATTGTCATATTTAATCCTCACTATTCTGCAATATAAACATTAGTGTTTATACTTTCTAAAATAGAAGTCAAAGGTTCAGAAATGCTAAGAAAGTTGCCTGCGTAAGTGGTGAAGCTAGGATTTGAACCTGTGTCTGTCTCCTAAACTCATTCTTTATTTTTTATTTTTTTTAAAGATTTTACTTATTTATTTATCTTTAGAGGGGAAGGAGAGAGGGAGAGAAACATCAATGTATGGTTGCTTTTTGTGCCTCCCCTGTAGGGAGTTGGCCTGCAGGGAACCAGCCTACAACCCAGGCATATGCCCTGACTGGGAATTGAACCGCGATCCTCTGGTTCGCAGGCCTGTGCTCAATCCACTGAGCTACATCAGCCAGGTCCTAAACTCATTCTTTAATGTTGTACCATATTTTCTGTATTTTGTTCCTTCCATAGAAGAAAATTACAGAGGAGAAAACACTGCTGCTAAAGCTAGAAGGAGGGGAGAAAAGCTATTTATCATGCTCTTGATCTGCCCAATACACGTGGGGCAGGACTGCTTGAGGACCAGAGTTAGATTAGTTCTGTATTCATCTTGGCCCCTGCACTGGAAACGGGTTTCCACCACTCCAGGCCAGAGGCACCTGGCAGTCGAAGGGCAGCAGCAGCAGCACCCCCTGGTCACACAGTCTTCCTCCCCAAAGGCCCTGCCCACAGACTGCTCCCTGCACATTGGCAGCAAGAAAGCATCAGTTTTCCCAGACCAGGTGGTTCACCAAAAACTCGAATGTGTACACGGCTGAAGAGAAAGTTTGTGATTTGAATAAATGTGTAAGCAGAGCAGCTACCTGCCCCAGCACCCTGGATTATCTGTGCTAGTGGAGAGGTGTTGGGACCAGGTGAGATCCCCAGACCATTGCACTTGGGGAGGAGCTTTATTTGGCTTGGGAAGTTGTGAGGTAAAGGGGTGGCAACTTAGGGCCCCTCCCTGGGCATCAGGGACTCCGTGAAATTCTATGTACACTTTATATTTGTGTGTATGGACATCTTTCTGGAAGAGCACACTTAATTGTTGTCTGAATTTCAGAGGAGTCTCTGACTCCTAAAGGTTAAGAATTATTACTTTGGGACTATTCCAGATGTTTTTGTGGATTTAATATTAACTTGAGCTAATTTAAAATTAGTTTACCTTTCCTACAAGATTTCTGTTTGGTGTCTTGGGATTTGGCTAGGTGCTGGGAAAATGTTAAGTAGAGTGAGAAATGTATAGCTGGTGAACCAGAGGAAGTTTAATACAGAAGTCAAGAGCTCAGAGTCTGGAGCCAAACTGCTGGGGTCTGAGGGCCAGCTTTGCTGATCATTAGCTACATAATCTTGTACAAGTTATTTAAGGTCTCTGAGGTTCCATTTCTTCTTTATAGAATGGGTTGATCACTACAGAACTGCGTCATAGTGTTGTTAGGATTAACTGAACTAATAAGTATGAAGTCTTTAGTGTTACATAGGTTTTACCATTATTATGATTTGTTCTGGTATTTGTGATTTAGCAGAGTGGAATAATTATTGGTGACAGTGTCTTGGTGGCAGGAAGATGTCAATGCTGTTCTTCTAATTCCCCCGTAGGGTCCTTCCACCTCATCCCACCTTTCTCCTCCCACATTTAAAGGTGGCTTGGTCTTCTGGCAAATTCAAGAACCATTTTCTCAAAATCTCCTAGAACATTCCGTATTCCAGTCTGGTTTATCTTTTTCTTTTTAATAGCTTGTAACCTCCACATAAACAAACACCTGCACATACTATACATATTAAAACTGGAGAGTTCCTTCTATATCAGGCTCACTCTTTCTCTCTCTCTCTCTCTGTCTCCTAATTTGGTGTTTTTAACAACCTAAGAGGCAATCCAACTCACCTATACCTAATTAGCCCAATTTTACAGATTAAGAAAGAAATTGAGATTTTGCCTGACTCCACAAAGCTACTAGACAGCAAATCTAAGATTAAGGTCCAGATATGTACATCTTCAATATCAATCTAGCTTGCTGTGTTATTTACTCATTTACTTCCTTGTAACTTCACTCATAGTATTATATTATAGTATTTAGGTTTTCATGTTATTTTATCTTAAAAAGTTTATAAAATCCTCCAAGTCAGAGATGATTACTTATGCTATTTGTCATACTGCATTGTGCCTAGGACAATATCTTGGCTAAAATTGATACCTGATAAATACTTGTCTGTGGATTATCCAATGATTATTTGTCTATAGGAAGCAGCTAAAATATGTTCAGTGTGCTTTGGTTAATAATTACTTTCTTGTACTATAAGCAGACAGGTTTTAAAAAAAAGATTTTATTTATTTATTTTCAGAGAGAGTAGAAGGGACAGAGAAGAAGAGGGAGGGAAACCAATGTGTGGAAGAACATTGATTGAGTGCCTCTTGCACACACGTGGACTGAGACTGAATCCCCAACCTAGGCATGTGCCCTTACCAGGAATCGAACTGGTAACCTTCTGCTTTGTGGAATGATATCCAACCAATTGAGCCACACCAGTCAGGATGCAGGGGGGTTTTAAAATATCATTTCTCTAAAACAAAATTAAAACATGCATATGTTACTCTTAATGCTACAATCTTTCAAATATATCTGTAGAAAGAGTAAAACCATAGCTGAAGTAATGGTATCTGTGGTTTGTACCTGACATTTAAGTTCTTGGAACTTTCATTGTCTGGCATGAAATAAGCGATTATTATTATTGTCATAAAATGCTGGTTGTACAATTATCACCTGTTACTATCACAGAGAAACTTGCTCTGGGGCAATTCTTAACTTTGGCTTAAAGGATTAAGAAGGAAGAAGTAGAATATTCCCTGTGTTAACTTCTTTTTTTTTTTGATCCCTATTCAGCCTTTGGAGTTTCATCCTCATTTCTGCTCAGGAGAAACCTGAGGCTCAGAGAGATTCTGCTATTTACCCAGGGAGTGGTAGAACCAGAATTTAAATGCAGGGTGTTTGTCTCCAAAGCTCTAGCTCTTCAGCTGTAGCGATACTATTATTATGTAACAAATGAGCCTTAAAGGTAGCAGTTTAATGCAATAAGCATGTGTAATCTTCAGTGGTTTCTGAGAGTCAGGAATCCAGAAGTGACTTGGTTGTTCACTGGGGCTGCCATCATCTCAAGGTTTGACTATGGCTGGAGAAGCTACTTCTAAGTTCACTCAGATTGGTGGCAGTTTTCAATTCCTTGTTGGCATTTGACTAGAGGTCTCTGTTCCATGCCGTGTTGACTTTCCATAGCTTGTCTGAATGTCCTCACAAAATGGCAGGTGGCTTTTTTTCTGTGAATAATGAAAGAAAAGCCCAATAAAGAAGTCATAATATTTTATTTTTATCTTTTTAAAGATTTTACTTATTCATTTTTAGAGAGAGGGGAAGTGAGGGAGAAAGAGAGGGAGAGAAACATTGATCAGTTGCTTCTCGCTTGCCCCCTACTGGGGACCTGGCCTGCAACCCAGGCATGTGTCCTGACTGGGAATCAGACAGGCAACCTTTTGTGTCACAGGCTGGCACTCAACTCACTGAGCCACACCAGCCAGGGCAAGAAGTCACAGTATTTTAAAATCAAATGTTGGATGTGACACATCATCACTTCTAACATATGCTCTTGGTCACACAGACCAACCCTAGTAGAGTGTGGGAGGAGATTACACAAGGTGTGAATACCAAGCTGGGAATCACTGGGGGCCAGATTGGAGGTTGGCTATCACAGATACTGGGGCTTATTCTTTGGGGGCCCATGAAGCCCATTAATGTCCACTCTGCAGTGCCTATGTACTTTCTACTGTCTAATCTGATATAATATTTCTCTACAGCCTGCTTCTGAAGCTCCATCCTAAGTATAGAAAGAGCAGAGGACCCAATTTTCCTGTAATAATAAATCATTTTTTTCTCTAAGAACTTGTTCATATTCATAATTAGACCTGAAACATGAACTTCCAGTATATACTTGTTGATAAGGCAATATAACCTCAAGCGGGAAGGGCTGTTTGGGGTTAAGAAATTGGACATAGGGGTCAGTCCCTTGCTGCCACTTACTAGGTGTCTGACATTGGAAACCTACTTCTCTGAGCCTTTTATGAGCCTGTACTATAAAAACATGGCTAATAATATGTACCTTATAGAGTTTTTTAAAAATGATGAACAGAGATAAAGCACAATGTGAAAAATTGTGCTATCCAAAGATGTGACGCCAACTTGTTTGGACACATATCACCTCCTAAGTGCTCTTCGCCCAGGCTAGGTGGGGTCTGTGTTCCTTTCTCTTGGATGAAATTTTGGCAGATCTGCACCCATCAATGGAATGTAGTCAAAGTGATGTTGCAATGATTTATTCTAGGGCTAGGTCATAAAGGCAGTAAGGTTTTCCCTGGTTCTCTATCTCGGGATGCTTGCCATTCAATCTTAGCCCAGGCTACATAGCAAGGCCACATATGAGTGTTTGAGCTTGCCCTCAGTCAGCAGCCAGCATCTACCATCAGACGTGAGAATGAAGAGTCTTCAAATGATTCCAGTGTCCAGTCTTCAAATGTTCTAGTTGAGGTCACATTCCAGCCATTCCTACTGTGCCCTCTGAATTCCTGGTCCACAGAAAATGTGACAAATAATACACAATTATTGGTGTTCTAAGCCACAAAGTTTGGGTAGTAACTTGTTATGCAGCACAAGATAACATCCATAAAAATCATCCCAGTACAATATCCGAAAATAGGTGATCAATAAATACTAGGTTATACATTTTTTCAGATGTGCCTCATTGCAAGATATTTTTAAAAAGCAGGGCCAATGCAAAGGCATTTCAGACTAGAGTGTTAAATGCTCAAGTACAGCAGAAAGTAGAGAGAAAGAAAAATTTAAGATAACTATAGCCACTTCAATTTGGTAACAAATCTAAAGAGGAATAATTTCTGACAACCAATACATAAAAGAGGAGAAAGAAAAGGATGAAACCTGTACAGGCAAATAAAAGTAAGATGCTATCAGCAGAAAAAAAAGGACTATTTTATCTATGAGACATTTTACATAAATTACATGGTAACCACGAAATAAAAATCTAAAGCAGAGATACAAAACATAAAAAAGAAAGATGAGAAAAATGTCGTAGAAAACCACCAAACTAAAATAACAAACAGAAAGAAACACCAGGGAAAAGAAACAATGGAGACAGAGAACAAAAAGAAAACAAAATATAGAGTGGCAGTAGTAAGCTCTTGCATATCAATAATTACCCTAAATGTAATAGGATGAACTCATCAATCAAAAGGCAATCCAATTCAGAATGGCTGAATGGATTAGAAAGCAAGGTCCAACTATATACTGCCTGCAAGAGACTCATATTGGCTCCGACAAAAAGGGGTGAAAGACAATGATACTCCAAGCAAATGGGAGCCAAAGCAAAGAGGGTATAGCTATACTAATTTCAGACCAAATAAATTGCAAGCCAAAGAAAAAAGGTCGGATGAGACAAATGTGGGCATTATTTAATGACAAGGGGGACAATCCATCAAGAAGATGTAACACTTAATATATATGCACCCAACATAGGAAAACCAAACTGTGTAAAGCAACTATTAACAGACCTAAAGGGAGAAATTGACAGCAACATAACAATGGTGGGAGATTTTAACACCCTACTTACATCAACAGATAGATCATCTATGCAGAAAGTCAACAGGGAAACAGCAGCCTAAATGACATACTAGACCAGATGTTATATATATAACAGGTATTATAATGTATAGACATTATATATTATATATTATATACACACAAATTATACACACACACACACACACATTCTTCTCAAGTGCACATGAAACATTCTCAAGAGTAGACCATATATTGGGACACAAAACAAGTCTCAATAAATTAATGAAAACTGAAATCATATTAAGCATCTTTTCCCACCACAACAGTGAGAAACTAGAAAGCAACTACAAGAAGAAAACTGGGAAAAAACCACAAATGTGTGGAGATTAAACAGCACACTCGTGAACAACTATTGGGTCAACCGGGAAATTAAAGGAAAGATAAAAGATACGTGGAGACAAATGAAAATGAAAACACTACCAAAATCTGTGGGACAGCAAAAGCAGTTTTAAGAGGGAAGTGTGTAGCAATACAGGACTACCCAAGAAACAGAAAGAATATCAGAATAATAATCTAACCTATACCTAAAATGAACTAGAAAAAGAACAAATGAAGCCCAAAGTCAGTAGAAGGAAGGAAATAATAAAGGTCAGAGTGGAAGTAAATGAAATAGAGACTAAAAGGCTAATAGAAAAGATCAATGCAACTAAAAAATGGTTCTTCAAATAGATAGACAAAATGGACAAACCTTTATCTAGACTTGCAAGAAAAAAGGGAAGGCTCAAATAATTAACACTAGAAATGAAGGAGGAGAAGTTATAATGAATATAGCAGAAATACGAAGGATAACAAAAGGCAACCATAAACAGCTATATGTCAACACATTAGAAAAGCTAGTGAAAATGAATAAATTTTTAGAATCATACAACTTTCCAAGATTAATCGTGAATAAGTAGAAAATCTGCATAGACCAATAACTAATCATAAGGAGACTGAAACAGTAATCAAAACCTCTCAAAGAAACAAAAGTCCAGGACCAGACAGCTTCACTGGTAAACTCTACCATATAGTCAAAGAAAGTTTAATGCCTCTCCTTCTCAAACTCTTCCCAAAACCCAAAGAGTTGGAAATGCTTCCCAGCTCATTTTATGAGGCTACTATTACTTAAATACCAAAATCAGACAAGGAAATTCACACTAAGAAGAAAATTACAGGCCAATATATCTGATGAACATAGATTAAAAATTCTCAACAAAATACTACCAAACCTAATGCAACCATACATTAAAGGATCATACACCCTAATCAAGTGGGATTTATTCCAAGGATGAAGGATGATTCAACATTCACAGATCAACCAATGTGGTATATCACAATAACAAATTGAAGAATAAAAATCATATGATCATCTCAACAGATGCAGGAAAAGTATTTGACAAGATTCAAATTCCTTTATGATAAAAACTATAAATATAATGGGTATAGAAGGAATGTATCTCAACATAATAAAAACCGTATAGGGTAAACCCACAGCTAATACCGTAGTCTATGGTGAAAATGTAAAAGCTCTTCCTCTAAGATCAAGAACTATACAAGGATGCCCACTGTAGTCATTAATATTCAACACAGTATTAGAAGTCCTAGCTAGAACAATAAGGCAAGAAAAAGAAGTAGAAGACACCCAAATTCTACAGAAAAAAGTAAAGCCATCACCATATGTGTATGGCATAATTTATACATAGAAAACCTTAAAGACTCCACCAAAAAGCTATTTGAAATAATAAACAAATATGGTAAAATTGTTGGGTATAAAATCAATATACAAAAATCTGTTACATTTCTAGACACCAGCAATGCAAAATCAGAAAGAGAAATTAAGGAAACAATTTCATTTATAATTAAAACAAAAAATAAAATATACCTAGGAATAAATTTAAACAAGGAGATGCAAGTCCTGCACACTGAAAACTGTAAGACAGTGTTGAAAGAAACTGAAGAAGACACAAAGAAATGGAAAGACATTCCATGGTCAGGGATTAGAAAAATTAACATTGTTAAAATTTCCATAGCACCTAAAGCAATCTACAGGTTCAGTGCAATTCCTGTCAAATCTTCAACATTTTTCACAGAAGTAAAACAAAAAGTCCTAAACTGTGTAAGGAACTTTAAAAGACTACAAACAGCTGAGGCAATCCTGAGGGGGCAAAAAACCCAACAAAGCCAGAGTTATCACACTCCCTGATATCAAACTCTACTACAAAGTAGTATGGTACAGGCATAAAAATAAACACACAGATCAATAGAGCAAAACTGAGAGCTCAGAAATAAACCCACATATATGTGGATAACAGGTGTGTGACAAAGGAGTCAAAGCAAATGCCATATGATTTTACTCATGTTGAATATAAAAACAGGAACAAAACAAAACAAAAGCAAACTTAGAGAGGCATTACAGCAGATTGGCGATTATCAGCGGGCAGTGGGAGGTAGAAGGAGGGTGAAACAGGTAAAGGGCTCAGCTGTGTGGTAACGAATGGAAACTAAACTTTTGCAAGCATCATGTAGCACATCCAGATGCCAATTTATAATGTTGTACACCTTAAACTTATACAGTATTATGAACTAATGTTACCTCAACAAAAAGTAAGATTAAAAAAAAAAAAGCTGGGACAAATTTCTGATTTTTTCCCCAAGCCAACTGTTTCTTGGTAGAGTTTGGGGGAAGAGACTGTTTGATTTTGTTCTCTCTGCTTTCTTTTACAGGTAAGATCACTTATTGTTGTAACTGTGAAAACACCCACACCCAGGTCCAGGCTACCTGTCATTGTGAAAGCCAACCTTATGAGACAGGTGCTGAGGAGAAGGAGCGTGGTTTATTTGAGTTACTGGCGATTCATGAAGATTGTGGGAATTTTTGTCCTCAAAAACCATCTTTCCAATCTCAATGCACGGAGAGGATTTTATAAGGATGGAGAGAGAACGCAGAACAAAGAGATTAGAGGGAAGGGGAATGTGAAGAGCTGCTTTTCCTGAGAAGAGGGAGCACAGGAAAGAGAGGGGGCTGAGGGAGTATGACTCTGCCTCGTCTTGAGCTTCCTCCCCTTCTCTCCTTCTCTGGTGCTCTCTCTCTCTTCACGCAGGAGTTTGTGGATTTACTACTGACACCTATGGATCCTCCTGGCTAGCACCAAGCAGCCTTTTCTCCCTCGACAGACTTCTCTAAACTGTGAAAAAAGGGATCGATTAGAAAGGAAAACACAGGGCTTTCTTTACATACTATGACATGATTTTACTTATATCTGGAATCTAATGAACAAACTGAACTAACAAGCAAAAGAGAGGCAGTCTCATAGAAGGAGAGCAGACGAATAGCTCTGGCCGGGGCATCAGGGGGTGGAGGGACCGAGCACGAAGGAAAAAGGATGTGTGGACATGGACAGCAGTGTGTTGACTTTGGGGCGGGGGTGAGCGTCGGGAGTGGAGTATAAGAGGGGTAAATGGTAATGGAAAAAATACAATAAGGAAATAAATTTAAAAGAGAAAAAAGGAAGACAACAGGGTTGGCTGCAGCCTTGAGAAAAAGCAGAGTACACATTCTTTATCACTTAATTGAAATGTTAAGTCCTGGTTACATTCTGAATACAAAGCATGAAAGAGCAGTTTTTAGTTCTCAGTCTGCTGAGTGGTCTCATGGATTTCCAGTCCCCAGCAGGGGTTAGAGCCACAGCTGTTTCTGGATCTGGCTTAGTTTTTGCTTGACTGGTTCATTTAAACTGTATCTCAGTGTTAATCAGTAGACACCAAAGTTGTTCACATTTACTCCTTGCTTTATCCACAAATGAAAATTAGAATCGTGCACTTTTCTGATATTTCCCTTCTTTTAAAAGCATACTCTTGACTTCCCAGGCCCAGACAGGCACAGAAGAAAAGAAGGGCCTAGGCTGGGGTTGAAGAGCCATTGCACACAAGCCCTGGTGCCTTTCTGGGATTGTCTCTTTGTCTGCCCTTCAAGTGTGGGAAGGTAACACAAAAAGGTAGCCCTACGTGTGTGTGTGTGTGTGTGTGTGTGTGTGTTTAGCGGGGTGACACGGAGGCTATGTGGTCTCCTTCAAGTTCTGTGTACCTGGCTAGGGTCCCTGGGCCCTGGCATTGCCCCAGGGCTGCTCAGCCAGCATTTGTAGGTAATGAAGGTAGAGAGTGGGGAATATGTGACCAGGGCTCTGGACCTACCTGTTTTCTTTTATTGTGGTAAAATACATATAACATAAAATTTACCATTGTAACAACTTTAAGTGAACAATTCAGTGGCATTAAGTATATTCACATTGTTGTGCAATTATCACCACTGTTTCATGTATAGAACTTTTTTTATCATCCCAAACTGAAGCTCTGTGTCCGTTAAACCGACCATTCCACTTTCTGTCTCTCTGAATTTGACCACTTTAGGTACATTATATAAGGGGAGTCATACAGTAGTTTTATTATTGGCTTATTTCACTTAGCATAATGTCTTCAACATTCATCTGTGTGTCAAAACTTCCTATATTTTTAAAGTTAAATAATGTGCCATTTTATGTACATTTCTCATTTCGTTTATTCATTTATCTGCTGATGGACATTTGGGTTGTTTGCACCTTTTAGCTATTGCAAATAATAGTTTGGTGAGCATTGGTGTACAAACATCTGTTTGATTCTCTATTTTCAGTTATTTTAGGTAATTATCTGGAGTTGCTAAATCATTAGATAATTCTGGTGTTCAGAGACTCACCTTGAGTCTTCATTGTGTCTAAGGATATATTTGCTAATGGAGTGGGGCAGGGGTCTGTTCTTGTGCAGCTCAGCATCCTGAGGGGCTATGCAAGTTAGGCTCACTGTGATCTACCTGTATAAAGGTACTTTGTGTTTCCATTGAGAATTTACTTTGTGCCAGCTTCTGTACTGAATGTAGTGTCTCTTACACTACTCTGTCAGGTACATTTGATTATTATCCCTGTTTCACAGATTAGGAAACTGAAGCATGGAAGTGTTTCATAAATAGTTCAAGAGCACACATTGCACGTGCTGCGCTAAAATTTGAACCCAGACAGCCAAATAGAGTGACCGTTACATTGGTTGGCCAGGATTGTATTTATTTATCCAGGAGAAATAAATAGCTTATGTGGAGTAATTATGGTAAGAATTTGAAGATATAAGTTTAAAGGCTACTGTAAGAAGCCCCTGTGATTTAAGAGGATTTCTGTTGAGATCTCTCTTCCACATTTGAGTTAAAAATATTTCTTCTTAGCCTGTAAGGAGTATGGGAGGTCCTTTTATTTGCATTCTACAAATTTTTTTGTTTTTTAAATTCTCACCCTGGGATATGTTCATTGATTTCAGAGAGAAGAAGAGAGAGAAAAACATTCCTGTCAGGGGTGGAACCTGCAGCCTTTTGGTGTATGGGACAATGCTTCTGCAAACTAAGCACCTGAGCTATCTGGTGTTTTACAGTTTTTAAGGGTAACCCTCTGGACCTAACAAATGTATTATAGGGCATTGAAATTTGCAATAAAAATATACCACTAGATGGCAGTAAAACCCAAGTTTTAATTATCTAACTGCCCTCTAAATCTGTACACAGATATCTCCTGCTTTTCCAAAATTCACATTAAGCCACTTCACCTTTACAAAGCACCTACATTAGTACCTGCTTTTGCTAACTGAAAGATATCAAAAGAGGATTTTGCTTTAATAAAAAAGGGCAAAAAAGGAAAACAGCATTCAGCATTTGTTTCCAAGCAAGCCCTCCCAGAAGCAGTGTACACCCAGAGTAGTGAGAGTGGTACCACCAAGCTCCTTCCCAGGAAGCCACACTGAGCATCTCAGCGCCAAGTCCCATAGCTTTGACCTGTGTCTGTGAGCTTCTGTGCTTTACTTAACTCAATTTATTTTGTGCATCCGTTAGCAAGATGTATCCTAAGGCAATTGCTTCTTCGTTTCACACCAGAGGTGTTCAGTCTTTTGGTATCTCTGGCCAAATACTGGAAGAACAACAGAGTAAATACATAAACAGTAACAAAAACTGATGAACAAAAAAAAGCTCTGTGCATAATTTTAATAATATCTGTCACAATAAACAAAAAAGCCCTCACATTATGCAGTGGCTCTTTCCATAATCTTAAAACGGTTGAGCACATTCCAAGTTTGTGATCACTAATATAGAAAATGTACATATCTAAGTAATGAAATATCATGTGAAAAATAAATATCATTTATTTATCACAATAAATATCAATAAATATATATATATTATTTATTTATTTTTATTTATAGATTTAAAAATATATTTTATTGATTATGCCATTACAGTTGTTCTATTCCCCCCTTCATTCCCCTCCACCCTGCACATCCCCTCCCCCACNAGTGGCTCTTTCCATAATCTTAAAACGGTTGAGCACATTCCAAGTTTGTGATCACTAATATAGAAAATGTACATATCTAAGTAATGAAATATCATGGGTTTTTAAATATATATATATTATTTATTTATTTTTTATTTATACATTTAAAAATATATTTTATTGATTATGCCATTACAGTTGTTCTATTCCCCCCTTCATTCCCCTCCACCCTGCACATCCCCTCCCCCACCATTCCCCCCTTTAGTTTATGACCATGTGTCTCAAGTTCTTTAGATTCTATATTTCCCCCACTATTCTTGCCCCCCATCTATTTTCTACCTACCGTCTATGCTACTTATTTTCTGTACCTTCTCCCCCCTTCTCCTCCTCCCACTCCCCTGTTGCTAACCCTCCATGTGTTCTTCATTTCTATGGTTCTGCTCCTGATCTAGCTGTCCTCTTGGTTTGCTTTTGTTTTAGGTGTGGTTGCTAATAACTGTGAGTTTGCTGTCCTTTCACTGTTCATATTTTTCATCTTCTTTTTCTTAGATAAGTCCCTTTAACATTTCATATAATAAGAGTCTGGTGATGATAAACTCCTTGAATTTGATCTTATCTGAGAAGCACTTTATCCGCCCTTCCATTCTAAATGAAAGCTTTTCTGGATAGAGCAATCTTAGCTGTAGGTCTTTGGATTTCATGACTTGGAATACTTCTTTCCAGCCCCTTCTTGCCTGTATGGTCTCTTTTGAGAAATCTGCTGACAGTCTGGTGGGTACTCCTTTGTAGGTGACTGTCCCCTTATCTCCTGCTGCTTCTAGGATTTTCTCCTTCATTTGAATCTTGGCTAATGTAATTATGATGTGCCTTGGTGTGTTCCTTCTTGGGTCCAAGTTCTTTGGGACTCTCTGAGCTTCCTAGATTTCCTGGAATGTTTAAAGATGTCCTGGAGGTTCCTAAGCCTCTCCTCATTTTTTGAATTTTTGTTTGTTCCTTCTTTTCTGTTTGGTTGTTTCTTTCTTCCTTCTGGTCCACTTCCTTGATTTGAGTTCCAGTTTCCTTTCCATCACTATTGGTTTCCTGTGCATTTCCTCTCATTTCAATTAGTTTAGCCTTCATTTGTTCATCTAATTTGTGACTAAAATCAACCAGTTCTGTGAGCATCCTGATCACCAGTGTTTTGAACTGTGCATCTGATAGGTTGACTATTTCTTGGTTGCTTAGAGTTATTGGCTCTGGGGCTTTGAGTTCTTCTTGAGCCATATTTTGGTCTGTTTGTGCCTGTTTTGTATGAGGAGCTGAGGAGCAGAGCCCTAGGTGTTCACCAGGGCGGGGCAACTCGTTCGCTGGGTTGTGACGCTATATGTGGGGGCGGGGTCCAAGAGGGGCAATGGTGGTCTCATCTGCTGCTTCCCACTGCTGGGGCCTGTGTGGTCTGTCTCACTGTTCGCTCCTTCCCTAGTTTATCTGTGCATGGAATGTGTGACTGAGGTCAGCCTGCTGCCTTACGCCTTCACTGGATCCGTTCGTTGCTACCCCACACCCGGGATCCGTGCACGGCTGCCTGAGTGCCTGAGTTGAGGGATCTTTCCTGCCCGACCCTGCTCTGCTGCTGGCTCCGCCCCTCTTACCAGTCTGGCTGAATGGTTCCTTGTTGTCGGACTTCCATATAGTTCAATTTTCTGTGTTTTGGCTGTGTTTCTGTTATTAAAACTTTGTTGTCTTTAAACTTGGTTGTGGGAGAAGGCACAGTGTTTCTGCCTCCATCTTGGCGAAAGTTCGTATATATATATTTTTTAAAATATATTTCATTGATTATACCATTACAGTTGTTCTATTCCCCCCCTTCAATCCCTTCCACCTGCACCCTCCCTCCCCCACCATTCTGTCCCCCTTAGTTTATAACCACGTGTCTCAAGTTCTTTGGATTCTATATTTCCCCCACTATTCTCGCCCTCCCCCCTATTTTCTTCCTACCATCTATGCTATTTTCTGTGCCTTCTCCCCCCTTCTCCCCTTCCCACCCCCCTGTTTCTAACCCTCCATGTGTTCTTCATTTCTATGGTTCCACTCCTGATCTAGCTGTCCTCTTGGTTTGCTTTTGTTTTAGGTGTGGTTGTTAATAACTGTGTGTTTGCTGTCCTTTCACTGTTCATATTTTTAATCTTCTTTTTCTTATATAAGTCCCTTTAGCATTTCATATAATAAGGGCTTGGTGATGATGAACTCCTTGAACTTGACCTTATCTGAGAAGCACTTTATCTGTCCTTCCATTCTAAATGAAAGTTTTGCTGGATAAAGCAATCTTGGCTGTAGGTCTTTGGATTTCATGACTTGGAATACTTCTTTCCAGCCCCTTCTTGCCTGTAAGGTCTCTTTTGAGAAATCCGCTGACAGTCTGATGGGTACTCCTTTGTAGGTGACTGTCCCCTTATCCCTTGCTGCTTCTAGGATTCTCTCCTTCATTTTAGTCTTGGCTAATGTAATTATGATGTGCCTTGGTGTGTTCCTTCTTGGGTCCAACTTCTTTGGGACTCTCTGAGCTTCCTGGATTTCCTGGAAGTCTATTTCCTTTGCCAGACTGGGGAAGTTCTCCTTTATTATTTGTTCAAATAAGTTTTCCACTCGTGGCTGTTTCTTTCCCCCTTCTGGTACCCCTATAATCCGGATGTTGGAACGTTTAAAGATGTCCTGGAGGTTCCTAAGCCTCTCCTCATTTTTTTGAATTCTCATTTCTTCATTCCTTTCTGGTGGGATGTTTTGTTCTTCCTTCTGGTCCATTCCATTGATTTGAGTCCCAGTTTCCTTTCCATCACTATTGGTTTCCTGTGCATCTCCCTTCATTTCAATTAGTTTAGCCTTCATATGTTCCTCTAATTTGTGACTATGTTCCTCTAATTTGTGACTATAATCTACCAGTTCTGTGAGCATCCTGATAAATAGTGTCTTGAATTGTGCTTCTGAGAGGCTGGCAATTTCTCGGTCGCTTAGAGTTATTGGCTCTGGGACTTTGAGTTCTTCTTGTACCATCTTTTGGGCTGTTTGTGCCTGTTCCATAGCAGGATGAGAGCCCTAAAGTGTTCACTAGAACAGGGCAACTAAGTCGCTGGGTTGTGACGCTGTATGTGGGGGTGGGGTCAAAGAGGGAAAGTGGCTTCCCTCTGCCGCCTGGCGCCGCGGCCCCAGTGCCGCAGCCACCACCCTCACCACTGCACGCGAGTGTGCCACCGCTGTCAGCCCTCCACCACTGGGTTCGCCTCCCTGGGGCCTGTGTGGTCCGTCTCACTGTGCGCGAATGTGCGACTGAGGTCAGTCTGCCCCACACCCCGACTGGTTCCAGGCTGCCTGCGCGTCTAGCCTAGGTCGGGGGATCTGTCCTGCCTGACCCAGCTCCGCTGCTGGCTCCGCCTCTCTTACCGTCCTGTTGAACGGTTGGTAGTTGTCAGACTTCCGTATAATTCCGTTTTCTGGTCTTTGGGTGTGTCCTAGTTCTCCACACCTTTGTTGTGTTCAAACTTGGTTGTGGGAGAAGGCACAGTGTTTCCACCTATGCCTCCATATTGGCAGAAGTCCTAATTTTATTCTTAATGTGTTTCATTCTTGAAAATAGTTGCTCGCAAATGTAGGTGCTGCCAAATAATGATGACGTGAATGAGGTGTGATTGTGAAGCAAGAAAAAGATAGGGCCTATAAAAGTCCAGTAAGGAGATGAGAAAAAATCTTTCTTTTTAAAAAGTATGTATATCTATATATACATATAGATATACAAGTATATATATCAATCAAATATATTTGTGTATATTGATTATGCTATTACGATTGTCTCATTTTCTTTCTTTCCTTTATTACCCTCCACCCTACACTACCCTTCCCTCCAGCATTCCACCCCTGCCCCCTTAGTTCATGTCCATGGGTCATACATATAAGTTCTTTGGCTTCTCCATTTCCTATACTATTCTTAACTTCCTCCTGTTATTTTGTACCTACCATTTATGCTTCTTATTATCTGTGCCTTTTCCCTTATAACCCCTCCTTCTCCTTACTGATAACCCTCCATGTGATCTCCATTTCTGTTTTTCTGTTTCTGTTCTAGTTGTTTGCTCAGTATGTTTTCCTTTCTGTTTATTTTTTTTAGGATCAGTTGTTGATAGCTGTGACTTTTTGTCATTTTACTGTTCATATTTTTTATCAAATTCTTCTTTTAGATAAGTCCCTTTAACATTTCATATACTAAGGGATTGGTGATGATGAACTCCTTTAACTTCACCTTATTTGGGAAGCACTTTAATGCCCTTTCATTCTAAATGATAGCTTTGCTGGATAGAGTAATCTTGGATGTAGGTCCTTGCCTCTCATGAGTTGGAATACTTCTTTCCAGCCCCTTCTTACATGCAAGGTCTCTTTGGAGAAATCAGCTGATAGTCTTCTGGGGACTCCTTAGTAGGTAACNTTTATCAAATTCTTCTTTTAGATAAGTCCCTTTAACATTTCATGTACTAAGGGATTGGTGATGATGAACTCCTTTAACTTCACCTTATTTGGGAAGTACTTTAATGCCCTTTCATTCTAAATGATAGCTTTGCTGGATAGAGTAATCTTGGATGTAGGTCCTTGCCTCTCATGAGTTGGAATACTTCTTTCCAGCCCCTTCTTACATGCAAGGTCTCTTTGGAGAAATCAGCTGATAGTCTTCTGGGGACTCCTTAGTAGGTAACTGTCTCCTTACCTCTTGCTGCTTCTAAGATTCTCTCCTTCATTTTTATCTTGGCTAATGTAATTATGATGTGCCTTGGTGTGTGTTTCCTTGGGTCCAACTTCTCTGGGGCTCTCTGAGCTTCCTGGACATCTATTTTCTTTGCCAGATTGGGGAAGTTTTCCTTCAATATGTTTTCAAATAAGTTTTTAATTTCTTGCTCTTCCTCTTCTCCTTCTGGCACCCGTATGATTTGGAAATAGAGTGCTTAAACTTGTCCCAGAGATTCCTAAGCCCCTACTCATATTTTTTGAATTCTTGTTTCTTCATTCTGTTCCTGTTGAATGTTTATTTCTTCCTTCTGCTCCAAATCGCTGATTTAAGTTCCAGTTTCCTTCTCTTCAGTGTTGATTTTGTATATATTTTTCTTTATTTCTCTTTGCATAGCTTTCACTTCTTCTACTTTGTGACCATACTCAATAATTTCTGTGAGCCAGGAACCATTCCTGATTACCAGTGTTTTGAACTCTGCATCTGATAGGTTGGTTATTTCTTCATTGATTAGTTCTATTTTTGAAGCTTTGGTCTGTTTTTTTTATTTGGGCCAGATTTCTGTCATGTTGTAAAGGGCGGAGCCTTAGGTATTCATCAGGATGGGGCAACCCACATTGCCCCATTGTGGTGCTGTATGTAGGGGAGGGGTCCAAGAGAGAACAATGGTGCTTGTTTGACTCTGGGCCAGCTTTCAGTCACTTCCCTTGATACCCACAAGCAAATTGGGCCCCGCTTGTACTGATTCTCAGGTGGATGGGTTTGTGTATGTTATGGGACCTTGTGGGTCTCTCCAGTGATCTCTCCTGTGAGGCTGGGAGTCACTCTTGCCACCACAACCCCCACAGGTTTTCACAGCTGGAAGTTTTGAGGCTTTATTTCCCACACTGGAATCCTGGTTTGCACAGTCTGCCTGGCTCCCCAGTTGTTACTCCTGGTGTATCTGCACACAAATGTGGGAGGTCCAGCTGCCACCTTGCCACCCAACCCCTCTGCCCTGGCTGCCTGTCTCCACCCCTCCTACCAGTCTGGATGAATGTTTCTTATTTAACTCCTTGATTTCCAGACATCCACACAGTTTGATTTTCTGGCAGATCTGTGTTTTTTGTTTTAAAATGTGTTCTTGTTCTTCCTTTGGTTATGCAAGGAGGCAAAGTGTATCTACCTATGCCCCTGTCTTCTCAAATATTTCTTTACGTTGAATGCAGATTGCAGCTCTAAGCATTCCATTTGAAAATTGACAGGTAACATATTTATGTCGACTAAAAATGGAGTCACAAATACAGCAAAATATTATTTTCCCAGAAATCTTGAAATCTGTTTTCAAATTCTTTATCAAATTGAAAACAAGGCTGCACATTTTTCGCTGCTTCTGTCAATGTGTTGAAATGCACAAAATTGTTTGCCTAATTTGAGCTTGCTATAATTTCAGTTTCATTTGGAACACCGTTATGGCTTAAAATATTGTATTGATAATTGGTTTTCATCTTGAAGACACATGTTTAACTCATTTAAATGAGCAATTATATCCACTATAAATGCTAAATCTGTAAGCCAGTTTTCATGATCAAGTTCTGGCACAAATTTGTTTTTTTGATACCATAAATGACTTGATAAGATTGCAAATCATAAAATCTTTTCAGCATTTGGCCTCAACTTAGCCACCTTCTTCTGAAAAGTAAGTGATGTTGCCATAGTCAGCATCAATACTTTTGTGGAATTGGCGATGATTCAGTCTCTTGGCTGTTATGAAATTCACAGTCTTGATGATGATTTGCATGACGTTATCCATTTTTAAAGCGTTTGTGCATAAATTTTCTTGATGTATTATGCAATGATACTTCATCAAACATGAGTTTTGGGTGGCAATTGTATCATCTTCTATTAATTTTACAAGCCCCTCTCTTTCACCTGTTGTTGGGAACCGCTCTGCCTGGTTTCAGAAGTTGTAACTGTCCCGCATGGCTAAGACTGAGTGAGCGACCTCCAGAATGTGAGCCACTAAAGAGACAAAGCTTGTCTCTGGTAGCAAATGCTGCTTCTGCTTCATCCCCCTGCCCTCAACGCTTGGTTGGTTAGTTAATGATGGGTAAGACCCCTCAGAGGGGGGGGCAACCTAAGTCAGACACGATCACTTGGAAGGCCATTACCGAAGGACTCAGGGGGCTGCAACAAAGAGGGAGTGATGGACCCTCACCTATTTTGACATAGTCCTAGTCCCCATGTCCTCTGGGAGAAGCACTTCCTGGCTCTAATCCACTTAAGCCTGAAAACCTGTGATGGGGGAGGCAGTACAGCCCCTTGCCGGCAAGAGCAGGATCCAGGGTGATTTGGCATGAGAAAGAATTTCCAAAAGTCCTGTGAAGCAGCTTTGCTAGGAGTGCTTTCATTCATATGATAAGGGTTAAAGCAGGAAGTGAGTATGTCTCCCAAAGTTTCTGCAACCCTCTTTCCTGACAGACACTGACTCAGACTAAGCCCTCAGATTTCTTTGAAATATTATCAAATATCAAATATTATCAAATGTTTGACCCTTGCCACCTGTATTCCTGTGTATTACAACCTAATAAAAGCCATTGAGGAAGGGGCTCTTGGCCTTTCTCCTCTGAGAGACTGGCCACCTCTCCTCCCCGAGGAGATCATGTCTTGATAGTTTACTTTCATCCGTGGTAGATGGGGGAACTTGTGGGGAAAGTCGCCCCCACAACCTGCCATCACAGGGGCACCATCAGTAGCTATACCAGACATGTTGACAACAGACAAAAAACCACTTTAACATATTTTTTACTGCTTTGTATAAATCTCTTGATTTACTTGTGTCTTTTAATGGCACTAAAGAAGCCATTTCTTCAGCAACATTATATTTGTAACCAAAATAATAAAAATGGCAAGTTGAATTGTATCTGTAGCATCAGTGCTATTATTGCCAAAGCATAAATTTAAAATTAGCAGCTTTACTCTCCAAACTTCTTTTGATAGATTTTACAATTTCTGCAATTCACTTGGCAATAGTCTGGTGAAATAAACAGATTTTAGAAATATCCCCTTTTTTTTTCCAGGGCAAATTTTATCTGCCACTCTTTCTATATATCATTTAATAAACTCACCATCAGTAAATGGTGTTGATATTTTTGCTGTTAAATATGCTAGCACATAATTAGCTTTTACAATGGAATCCACCCAAGTTGTAACTTTTTGAAAATAGTTTTGTTGAGAAGACAGACTTTTTAAAGTTCCACTATTTTGTCCTTACAACGCAATCCTTCATACGCATTGAGTTTGGCATCATGTTTTTGCATGTAATGCCTTTTCAAATTATAGTCTTTGAAAATGTGCACAAATTCCCTACTATTAAGCAGAGTGCCTTACTGTTTACCTCAACAAAAAGTAGTCATCTGTCCACTTTTCACTGGATAATCTTCTTTTATCCATAATTTTTTTGTGGGTTATTTTTTGAGATATTGTAGAAGCCATGCTGGGAATAAGAAATAATAATATATGAGATTTTGTTTACCATTATTATGAAAATTAATTGACAGGAAAATAGAAAGCAAGATTTGGGCCCTTCCACAGCCCTCTCGCTGCCAATACAGGGAGAGCAGGAGGGCCGATCGTAAAGCATGGCAGACAGTGTGTGAGGCACCACTGAGGTATGGAAGTACCTTCAATAATCAAATAAGAATGCGTACCCGACTTCTAAATAACCTTAAATACTTAACATTGCGATGGCAGGTTGAAATATTATTGATAACCTCTGCCTCTCTAAGTCACCACAAGCACATGCAACATCTGGCAGTGTCAATTCTACTATCTGCACTTGGAAGATAACACACTGGAAGCCGCACATCACCCTAAAACTGAAGCCATGTATGCCTACACATAGTGAGAGTGTATGTACATTTATTTCATGTGGCATTGCAACACATGATCACCAGAAAATCTCACAGTGTTTTTTTTTAAAGATTTTATTTATTTATCTTTAGAGGGGAAAGGAAGAAGAGGAGAGAAATATCAATATATGGTTGCCTCTCCTGCATCCCCTGCTGGGAACTGGCCTGCAACCCCGGCATGTGCCCTGACTGGGAATCAAACTGCAATTGTGTGGTTCACAGGCCCGTGCTCAATACACTGAACTACACCAGCCAGGGCAAAATCCCACAATGTTTTTAAGTAAATTTATGATTTTGTGTTGGGCTGCATTCATAGTCATCTTGGGCCACATATGGCCCTTGGGCCACGGGTTGGACACCCCCATTTTTTGCCATTTTTGCTTATGAAAGTTTTCATAGGAAGACTCTACTTTCTGATAGCAAGGGAAAATCTGTAGTAAATGAAACTCTAGGAAAGCACTTTTATCATTTGTCATCACTTCATTATGTGATCAGGGCAACTGTTCATTTAACTCAAAATGGGTTTCAATTCCTTAGAATTCACAAGCTTTTCACAGTCAAAAGACCTGAAAAACATGTGTTTCTTATCAGTAAAGTTGCTTCCAAAATTTTAGAAATTCCTGCTTAGAAGGAAGCTAAAGGTTTAGTAAATGTATAGATTTGGTAAACTGCATCAGCAAGATAACATCACACCCACATACTTCCTGGATTCTTTTGGTTTTCCATTTTGGTTTGGCTAAGAGTCAGCCTTTGTTCCATTTATTACAAATACAGCTGCCAATTTAGTTCTTGGGGAAGTTTCTTTCAGTTAATGCTAGAGAAGAAGCCACATTTAGGTAATTTGGGAAACTGGGATCAACCAACATGTTGGTTTGACAACTGAGACCCTGGGCCCATCAACTTGTGGTTGAGATAATGAAAAAGATCTCACGGAGAAAATTAATGTTCTATTTTAGAGAAGCTGCAAATGTGTTCCTGGATGCTAAATGTTCTCCAAATAGAATACTGAGTTAGAAAACCGAGTTAGTGCCCTGGCTGGTGTAGCTCAGTGAATTGAGCTCGGGCCTGTGAACCACACGATCGTGGTTCCATTCCCAGTCAGGGCACATGCCTGGGTTGCAGGCCAGTTCCCAGCAGGGGACTCATAACAGGCAACCATACATTGATATTTCTCGCCTTCTCTCCTTCCCTTCCTCTCTAAAGATAAATAAATAAAATAAAATCTTAAAATTGTAAAAAAAAAGAAGGAAAATAAAAATTATTTTTAAAAAAAGAAAACTGAGTTAGTGCCTTTTTCTAACTTCAGCTCTCATATGCAAATTATTAGCCTCATAGAAGGATCACAGGAAACCAGCCAGCATCTCAAAGAAATGGAATCCAGCTAATACCTCTAAGAAACTGAAGTTTTAGAGCATGACTTTTGAAGGGCAAACATAGGCTGACTTCTGCCCACAGACCATCAAGAACCCAAATGTATCTGAAAGCCATTGCCAAACTTCAGAGTGAAGACATCTGTGGCTAAGATTATCCTCTGTCACCTTGTGGGCAAATCTTTCAGCCTCTCTGAACCTCTGATTTCCCATTCCTTAAATGGGCATAATGCCTCATTGGGCAAACGAGATAATGAACATGCAAGCACTTGTGAACTATTTGGTGCTATCCAAATCATGGGCTATCTTATCGTGATAGCCCACCTAACCCCCTTGTCACCTCCCCCTTCAACACACACACCCCACACACAACCCTTGAATAATGTAGACTGGAAAGCTGACCATTATTGTTCTCTCACTAATGCCCCACATCCCGTCAGTCTTTATCTCCTGGTGTCTAACTAGAAGTCTCTAAGTGGCCCTCCTGCTTCTAAAGTGGCCTGGCTTGACTCTGTCCTGTTCACATCTGAAGAAATAATCTTGTTAAAATCTACATGGATTATATCTTTCTCTTGTTCAAAGACTTTCAATGATTTCCCATTGCCTGCTGAATAAAGTCTAATTTCAAAGAAGCTAGAATTAAAAGCCTTTAACAACCTGGCACTTCTACCTAAATAACATCAATGAGTCCTGGCTGGTGTGGCACAGTAGATTGAATGCCGGACTGTGAACCAAAAGGTTGTTAGTTCCATTCCCAGTCAGGGCACATGCCTAGGTTGTGGGTCCGGTCACGTGAGAGGGAATAGATTGATGTTTCTCTCCTCTTTTTCTCTCTCCCTTCCCTTCTCTGAAAATAAATAAATAAAATATTAAGCAACAGAAAATTTAAAAAATAACAATGAGAGGGCCACACAGCAATCAAAAAGTGTTAGCGTTAGTGTTGATCAGTGCCAGATTGGAGGATAGGCTATATGGCTCTAGGGTTTGCAAAAAATTTTTGTTTCCCCCTTCCCCAACTTTGACCTTGAGAAAGTCGTCTCTGTGGTCATTTTAAGTGGCTCTTCCTCAACTTTTTACCCATTCCAGCCTTCCCAAGTGTCCCTGCACTTACTCTCCTGCCCTGTAGCATGTTCTACCATGACACTTAGTTACTTTTCAGGAGCATGCCCTCTCAATGGCAGCGGGACACTTACAACCCAATGGCTGAACTTGACTCCTAAATGTGTCTTTGACACTCCTAGCGTTGGTCTGCACTCTTTAACAATGTACCAACTCATCAGACAATATTATAAAAAATTCTGTTTTGAGAAACTAGAAAAGCTAGCAACCCTAGATTCAAATGACTACAATTGACTTGTAAAAATTGTCTATATGCTTCCTCTACCTCCTCAATCTCAATTCTTTTTTTTCAAGATTTTATTTATTTATCTTTAGAGGGGAAGGGAAGGAGAGAAGGAGGGAAATATCAATGTATGGTTGCCTCTTGTGAGTCCCCTGCTAGGAACTGGCCTGCAACCCAGGCATGTGCCCTGACTGGGAATGGAACCACGATCGTGTGGTTCGCAGGCCTGAGCTCAATCCACTGAGCTACACCAGCCAGGGCTTCAATTCTTTTTCCCAGTTCACTGCTTATATTTCTACTACTTCACAAATACTGTTCCTGTCAACATCACCAGTATCTTCCATAACTGCCTAATCTAGTGTTCTTCTCTGCTTTGTCTTACTTGAGATTTCAATAGCATCTGTCACTTAGTCACTATTTCTTTTTTAAGTATATTTTATTGATTATGCTATTAGTTTTTCCAGTTTTTTCTCCCCTTTTTCCTCCCTCCGTCCTGCAACTCCTAACCCTCTAGTATTCTCCCCACTGCCTTAGTTTATGTCTATGGGTCATACATATAAGTTCTTTGGTTTCTCTGTTTCCTATAGTATTCTTAACCTCCCCCTGTCTATTTTATGCCTACTATTTATGCTTCTTATTCCTTGTATTTTTCTCCTCCATTCCTCTCCTCCACCTCCCCACTGAAAACCCTTGATATGATCTCCATTTCTTTAGTTCTGTTCCTGTTCTAGTTGTTTCCTTAGTTTTAGTTTTTGTTTTTTAGGTTCAGTTGTTGATAGTTATGTGTTTGTTGTCATTTTACTGTTCATATTTTTAATCTTCTTTTTCTTAGATAATTTTCTTTAACATTTCATATAATAAAGGCTTGGTAACGATGAACTCCTTTAACTTGACCTTATCTGGGAAGCACTTTATCTGCCCTTCCATTCTAAATGATACCTTTGCTGGATAGAGTAATCTTGTATGTAGGTTCTTGCCTTTCATGACTTTGAATACTTCTTTCCAGCCCCTTCTCACCTGTAAGGTTCTTTTTAAAAAATATTTTAGCTTTTTTATTTTTTGAATGTATTTTATTGATTATGCTATTAAAGTTGTCCCATTTTCCTACCTTCACTCCCCTCTGCTCTGCATACCTTCTCCCACCCACATTCTCCCCACTTTAGTTCATGTCCATGTGTCATAAGTTCTTTAGCTTCTACATTTCCCGTACTATTCTTGCCCTCTCCCTGTCTATTTTCTACCTACCGTCTATTTTCTACCTACCGTCTATACTACTTAGTCTCTGTACTTTTTCCCCCTCTCTCCTCTTCCCACTCCCCTGTTGCTAACCCTCCATGTGATCTCTATTTCTGTGGTTCTGTTTCTGTTCTAGTTGTTTGCTTAGTTTGCTTTTGATTTAGGTGTGGTTGTTAATAACTGTGAGTTTGCTGTCCTTTCACTGTTCATATTTTTTATCTTCTTTTTCTTAGATAAGTCCCTTTAACATTTCATATAGTAAGGGCTTGGTGATGATGACCCTTGAACTTGACCTTATCTGAGAAGCACTTTATCTGCCCGTCCATTCTAAATGAAAGCTTTGCTGGATAAAGCAATCTTGGCTGTAGGTCTTTGGATTTCATGACTTGGAATACTTCTTTCCAGCCCCTTCTTGCCTGGAAGGTCTCTTTTGAAAAATCCGCTGACAGTCTGATGGGAACTCCTTTGTAGGTGACTGTCCCCTTATCCCTTGCTGCTTCTAGAATTCTCTCCTTCATTTTCATCTTGGCTAATGTAATTATGATGTGCCTTGGTGTGTTCCTCCTTGGGTCCAACTTCTTTGGGACTCTCTGAGCTTCCTGGACTTCCTGGAAGTCTATTTCCTTTGCCAGACTGGGGAAGTTCTCCTTTATTATTTGTTCAAATAAGTTTCCAGTTTCTTGCTCTTCCTCTTCTTCTCCTGGAACCCCTATGATTCAGATGTTGGAATGTTTAAAGATGTCCTGGAGGTTCCTAAGCCTCTCCTCATTTTTTTTTATTTTTGTTTCTTCATTCTGTTCCATTTGGGTGTTTATTCTTCATTTTGTTCCAAATAACTGATTTGAGTCCTGGTCTCCTTCCCTTCACTGTTGGTTCCCTGTATATTTTGCTTTATTTCACTATGGGTAGACTTTATTTTTTTCCTTCATTTTGCAACCAAGCTCAATCAATTCTGTGAGTATACGGATTACCAGTGTTTTGAACTCCGCCTCTGATAGGTTGTCTATCTCCTTGTTGCTTAGCTTTCTTTCTGGAGTTTCAATTTGTTCTCTCATTTGGGTCAGATTTCTTTGTCTTGGTGCACCTATTATGTTGTAAGGAGTGCAACTTTAGGTATTCGTCAGGGTGGGGTAACCCTCTTGGCTTCATCGTGGTGCTGTCTATGGCAGAAGGGTCAGAGAGGAAACAATGCCTCTATCTAGCCCCACTCTAGCCCCACTTTCTAACATACTTTCCTGTGAGACTAGGAGTTTCTCCTGCTGTCACAGTCCGCATAGTATTTTAGAGCTAGTTTTGAGTCTTTAGTTTCCCCTTCAGCTAACCCTGCCTTGCCAGTGCCATCTGCCACCTTGCTGTGCGTCCTATTTGCTTGGCTGCCCATCTCCCATCTCTGCACCTCCTACCAGTCTGGGTGAATGTTTCTTTAACTCCTTGGTTGTCGGAGTTCCACAGAGTTCAGTTTTCTGGTATTTCTGGTTGTTCATTATTTTTAAATTGGTAATCATTCTTTGTTGTGTGAGGAAGCAAAGTGTTTCTACCTATGCCTCCATCTTGGCTGTGCAGAAAATAAATTTCACTCTCTGTTTCTTGAAATACTCCCCACCCTGGCTTCCACAAATCCTCATTTCCTAGGTTTCTTTTAGTCTCCTTTGCTGGCTCTTGTCCTCTGCTCTACTTCTACAGTCAGAGTGGTCTAGGCTTGGCCTGTCATCCCCTTCTATGTTTATACATTCCTCCTAAACAATCACATCCTGTCTTAGAACTTTAAAGAGCTATCTATTAAATTTGGGTTTCTAGTCTGGACTTCTCCCTAGAACTCTGCAAATATACATCTGACTGCATGTGTAACTTGACATCTCCACTTGAATTTCTATAAACAACTATGAATTTATACTTTACAGAAAATATGTTTCGGAATTTAATTTCTCAAACCTCCTCCTTCTCTTCTTCCCATCTCAGTAAATGGCACCCCATCCACTCTCAGAGCAGAAAATAGTACCTCTATTTCCTCATCTTTCACATTCAATCCATCAAGAAGTGTCACATTGCAAAAATGCTTATCTGTAGTTGATGCTGTAAGCTGTCCCTCAGAGCTCTCTTCAGGACCAGAGGACTTCGCTCCCAGTTGCTGGATGTGCTGCCACATCTTAGCCCTCTGTCCTCTCTGGAAATTGCCCTCAGCTGAAGAGAGCCACTGCACCCAAGATCATACCCCATATACAGTGACTGATGCTGGAAGCCCGACACCCTCATGTAATGCAGGACAACTCTGAAAAGTTATCCCAGGTGCCGTGCTCCCTGGAGTTGGCCAAGGCCTTCACTGAGACTGCATCACAGCCTACCTTCTCCTTCTGTCCATGCTTCTTCCTTCTTTTCCCCTTACTTCCCTTTCACAGGTGTTCATTCTGAGAGCCCTGCATAATAAACTTACTTCACCCTGACCTTTCTCAGAGTCAGCTTTCCAGGAAAGTCATTTTGCCATTCTCTCCCAAATTTATCTCCTTTTTTCCATCCCCACTCTGACGATTCCAGTTTGAGCCACCACCTTCTCTCACCTTGACTACTGCAGTAGACTTTCCCCAGTCTCTGTGCTTCTATTCTTGACCCCACCATCCCTTTTCCTCATAATCGTCAGTTTTCTTTCTTTTTTTAAGAAAGAATTTATTTATTTTTTTATAGAAAGGGGAAGAGAGGAAGAAAGAGAGGAAGAGAAATGTCAATGTGTGGTTGCCTCTCACATGCCTCTTACTGAGGACCTAGCCCACAACCTGGGCATGTGCCTTAGATGGGGAACTGAACCAGCGACCCTTTGGTTTTTAGGCTGGTGCTCAATCCACTATTTCTGGAGCCACACCAGCAAGGGCATCAGTTTTCTTTTCAACTATTCAGTTAACTTTATCTCATTTTATTGGACCATATTTAATATATGTATACAATTTAGGAAGAAAAAATTAAATGAACCTATGAACCTTCCACTCAACAAAGATCTAGAACTATCGAAATTGCCTATATACTTTTTCTTTTTCTTTTTTAAAATTTTATCCTCAACTGAGGATATGTTTATTGATTCTTAGAGAAAGAGGAAGGGAGGGAGAGAGAGATAGAAACATCAATTTGTTGCCTCTTGTACATGCCCTGACAGGGGTTCAAACCCACAAGCTAGGTATGTGCCCTGAATGAGAATTGAACTGCAACATTTTCTGTACTGAACAATGCTCCAACCAACTAAGCCACCCAGCCAGTACTGTATACTTCTTGACTGCAATCCCTCCCTAGTCCCTAGAAGTAGCCACAATCTTGAGATTTGTTTTTATAACTCCTTTGCTTCTATCATTATAGTATTATAGTCTAAATATTTCACCAAATAAATTATAGTTTAAAAAATGGAGCCATAGTGAATCTGCTACCACTTGTTTTTTTCCTACTCAACATTATATATCTAATATAGTGTAATCATTTATGTTGGGGTTTCATTTCCATGCTTACAGTAGTAGTAAATCAATTAACTGGAAAATAAATTTTGTATAACCATAATTTACTTATCTATTTTCTGTTGATGAATATTAAAGTTTTCCACTTTTGTACATGTGTTTTGGTTCTTATGTGCAAAAGTTTCTGCAGCATATATACCTAGCAATAGAATTGATGAATTTAGTGTATGAAATGTTCAGTTTTACTAGATAATGCTGAATTGTTTTTCAATGCGATTATACAATTTTACTTTTACTGATAGTAATAAGAATTTTCATTACTGTTCTAATGCTTAATATTTTAGTTTTATTCATGCCAGTATAATGTGTAGTATTATCATTGTGCAATTAATTGATATTTTTGACCGCTAATGAAATTGAATATCTTCATGTTTGTCATTTGTGTTTTCTTTCTTTTTAAATTTATTTTTATTTTTTTGATATCTCATTATGGTTTTATTTATTTATTTTCCAATTTTTTTATTTAATTATTTTTCAAGCACAGTTTTCTGTCTATTACTCCCACCCTCTCTCACCCCCTGTGCTCCCCGCCTCCCTCCCATTTCCACCCTTCTCAGTTGTTGTCCATGTATCCTTTAAATCCCTCCCCTATTTCCACTGAAATTCCCTCCCCCTCCCCTCTGGTCACTGTCAGCCTGTTCTCTATTTCAGTGTCTTTGGTTATATTTTGCTTGCTTGTTTGTTTTGTTGTTTAGCTTCCTGTTAGAGGTGAGATCATATGGTATTTGTCCTTCAACACTTGGCTTATTTCACTCAGCATAATGCTTTCCAGTTCCATCTATGATGTTGCAAAAGGTAGGAGCTCCTTCTTTCTTTCTGCAGCATAAAATTCCATTGGTATATGTACCATAGTTTTTTTTATCTATTCGTTTACTGACGGGCACCTAGGTTGCTTCCAACTCTTGGCTATTGTAAATTGTGCTGCTATGAACATTGGGGTGCATAGGTTCTTTGGGATTGGTGTTTTAGGGTTCTTAGGATACAATCCTAGCAGTGGAATTGCTGGGTCAAAAGGCAAGTCCAATTTTAGTTTTCTGAGAAAATTCCATACTGTTTTCCATAATGGTTGTACCAGTCTGCAATCCCACCAACA